>NC_045806.1:60673224-60862852 GCF_009873245.2 Balaenoptera musculus | reverse complement strand
ATATTAACAAACTGAAAGAGAAAAACCATATGATAATCTCAATAGATGCAGAGAAAGCTTTCGACAAAATTCAACACCCATTTATGATAAAAAAAAAAAAAACTCTCCAGAAAGTGCACATAGAGGGAACCTACCTCAACATAATAAAGGCCATATATGACAAACTCACAGCCAACGTCATTCTCAATGGTGAAAAACTGAGACCATTTCCTCTAACATCAGGAGCAAGACAAGGTTGCCCAATCTCACCACTATTATTCAACATAGTTTTGGAAGTTTTAGCCATGGCAATTAGAAGAAAAAGAAATAAAAGGAATCCAAATCGGAAAAGAAGAAGTAAAACTGTCACTGTTTGCAGATGACATGATAGTATACATAGAGAATCCTAAAGATGCTACTAGAAAACTACTAGACCTAATCAGTGAATTATGTAAAGTAGCTGGACACAAAATTAATGCACAGAAATCTCTTGCGTTCCTATACACTAACGACAAAAAATCTGAAAGAGAAGTTAAGGAAACACTCCCATTTACCACTGCAACAAAAAGAATAAAATACCTAGGAATAAACCTTCCAAAGGAGACAAAAGACCTGTATGCAGAAAACTATAAGACACTGATGAAAGAAATTAAAGATGATACAAATAGATGGAGAGATATACCATGTTCTTGGATTGGAAGAATCAACATTGTGAAAATGAATATACTACCCAAAGCAATCTACAGATTCAGTGCAATCCTTATCAAACTACCAATGGCATTTTTCACAGAACTGGAACAAAAAATTTTACAATTTGTAGGGAAACACAAAAGACTCCGAATAGCCAATGCAATCTTGAGAAAGAAAAAGAGTGGAGGAATCAAGCTCCCTGACTCCAGACTACACTGCAAAGCTACAGTAATCAAGACAGTATGGTACTGGCACAAAAACAGAAATATAGATCAATGGAACAGGATAGAAAGCCCAGAGGTAAACCCACGCACATATGGTCACCTTATCTTTGACAAAGGAGGCAAGAATATACAATGGAGAAAAGACAGCCTCTTCAATAAGTGGTGCTGGGAAAACTGGACAGCTACATGTAAAAGAATGAAATTAGAACACTCCCTAACACCATATACAAAAATAAGCTCAAAATGGATTAAAGACCTAAGTGGAAAGCCAGACACTATCAAACTCTTAGAGGAAAACATATGCAGGACACTCTATGACATAAATCACAGCAAGATCCTTTTTGACCCACTTCCTAGAGAAATGGAAATAAAAACCAAAATAAACAAATGGGACCTAATGAAACTTAAAAGCTTTTGCACAGCAAAGGAAACCATAAACAAGACAAAAAGACAACCCTCAGAATGGGAGAAAATATTTGCAAATGAAGCAACTGACAAAGGATTAATCTCCAAAATATACAAACAGCACATGCAGCTCAATATCAAAAAAACAGACAAACCCAATCCAAAAATGGGCAGAAGACCTAAACAGACATTTCTCCAAAGAAAATATACAGATTGCCAGCAAACACATGAAAGGATGCTCAACATCACTAATCATTAGAGAAATGCAAATCAAAACCACAATGAGATATCACCTCACACCAGTCAGAATGGCCATCATCAAAAAGCAATAAATGCTGGAGATGGTGTGAAGAAAAGGAAATCCTCCTGCACTGTTGGTGGGAATGTAAATTGATACAGCCGCTATGGAGAACAGTATGGAGGTTCCTTAAAAAACTAAAAATAGACTACCATATGGCCCAGCAATCCCACTTCTGGGCATACACCCTGAGAAAACCATAATTCAAAAATAGACATGTACCACAATGTTCATTGCAGCACTATTTACAATAGCCAGGACATGGAAGCAACCTAAGTGTCCATTGACAGATGAATAGATAAAGAAGATGTGGCACATATATACAATGAAATATTACTCAGTCATAAAAAGAAATGGAGTTCTTTGTAGTGAGGTGGATGGACCTATAGTCTGTCATACAGAGTGAAGTAAGTCAGAAAGAGAAAAACAATCACCATATGCTAACACATATATATGGAATCTAAGAAAAAAAAAAGGTTCTGATGAACCTAGGGGCAGGACAGGAATAAAGATGCAGACATAGTAAATGGACTTGAGGACACGGGGAGGGGGAATGGTAAGCTGGAACGAAGTGAGAGAGTGGCATGGACATATATATCCTACCAAATGTAAAATAGATAGCTAGTGGGAAGCAGCTGCATAGTAGAAGGAGATCAGCTCAGTGCTTTGTGGCCACCTAGAGGGGTGGGATGCGGGGGTGGGAGGGAGGCGCAAGAGGGAGGGGATATGGGGATATATGTATACTTATAACTCTGATTCACTTTTTTATACAGCAGAAACTGACACAACATTGTAAAGCAATTGTACTCCAATAAAGATGTTTAAAAAAATCAGCAACTTCACTAGAAAAATAGGCAAATGATATTTATAGGCAATTTACATAACAGCAAACCCAGAAGACTAATAAAGCATATGTAGAGATGCTGAAACTCATTCTTAATCAGAGAAATGTAAATTTAAAAAACAATGAAATATCTCTTCGTACCTATTAAATGATAAGAATTAGAAAGCAGGGTCAGGCCAAGTGCTGGTGGAGACTGGGGATGTAGGAACTCTCATGCAGTTAGGTTGTAGATTTGTAGTATCACTCTGAAGATCTAACATGAAGCAGTTAAATTTAATGCATGTCCTATGCCCCAGCAATCTTTTTCCTGAGCTGGTATCCCAAATTCTTACATGGGTTCAGGCAGGGCTATGTTCACTGCAGCATGGTTTGTGGTAGTGGGAAATTGAAGATGCTTGGAGAGTGAATGCAGCAGAAAAAAGCAGTGTGTTAGATGTGCACATAGCAACACGGATGGAGCTTTTAAATAGTGCTAAGGAAGTAGTAAGATATACAACATAATGCCATTAGCATCTATTGAAAAAAATATGCATATACACGTTTTGCAAGAATACCTATAAATGAAAAGATACCCACTAAACACTTTAGAATAGTTGTATATGGAGAGTGGGGAAGTGAAACGGGAGTCTCATATGAGGATGAAAAGGAATATATAAACAAGGAGCAGGCATTGGCCAGACTAATGACAATGTGGAAATAAAATACCAGAATATAAAATCATTCAGCCAGGAGGCAATAAAAGTAGCCAGTGTGCAGATTTCTACAAAGAGCTACAAAGGCCAGATTTCTGACTCTTCTAAAATCTGTAGGATAAGTAACAAAAAGGCAAATCGAGTGGCTCAGCCTAGAAGCTGAACTGCTAAAGAAAAATATCTAGAACTCATTCTCAGATGTCACTTTTAGACAACCTCTCTTTCCAAGGGTCCACTCCCTACAGTTGATCACACATTTTAAGATGGACTATATTTTGAAAGCTCACTTCTATGCGATTTAACACTAGCAGGCACTTTAAAAGTACCATTTCTCTAGATTCATTTATTTATTCATCTAACAAATATTTATTTAGCGCCTAGTATGCAAGGGTGAGACTGAGGATGTAGTCACTAGATTAGAAGCTGGGAGTATATACAATAAGGGTACAGACTTTGCCAGTGGTATAGAAGTTTCACAGGACAAGGGTTTGAGTGGGGCCATAAGCTCCTGGACTAGGAATGTATTGCTTAGAAACCTATAATTCTCACTGACTCCTGTGCCAGTTCCCATGTTTTCTTCATCACAAGGGTAATCCCTGCATCTCCCCACAAAATGCAAATTATAGGATTTTTAGCAGATATCATTCCCAGTGTAGGATCTGATGTGGTTGAGGGGCCTCAAAGTGGGTTAGAGTTTTAATTATTCACAAATGAACACTTCCAGGCTAATTTGAAAAAGGAGTACACCTGGGTCACATGAGACCTCACTAGTGCTCTCTGCTATTAAATCTTTACTGAGTGTAGGGATCCTGCTGCCAGGATTTGGGTGTGGGAGACTTATAGGGCTTGCTGATGAGCAGAAGGAATATTAAGCCAAGGCCTGCTGCATAGCACTTTGGATTTTCATAGTGACATTTATACCTTGACAGCCCAATAAATATGTAAGAAGACAGTGGCATTAGTGTGTCCCCCAGAATTTATACTGCCTCATTATCTTAACCCATTATAAATTCACAGTTGGTCAATCTGCCCATATTTCTAAACTCCCACCTCTACAGTCACCACTTCCCTGTGTAAAAACATACTACAGGAGATTTCAGAATCAATAATTCTCTATCAGAGGCTTTGAGGAAGCAAAAGTACTACCCAGTTACCTGCTGTGTCTCTGAGGGATGATTAGGCTCCAACCCATGTCCTCAGCTCAGCTGCAGCTATAATTAAGGATAAGCCATAATCTGCCTTTAAAATGTCCTCCACGTTCCATGCCTTCCTTGCACAGCCATAACTATTTTAAAAAATCAAATCATCAAGGGCTCAAATCTGGTCTTTATCCTGTCCTTCTATTTCTGAGATCAAATGTATAAATCCTTGAGCTCTGCTATCTGATTCTGAAGAGCTTGTTAGAAACCTTTTAAAATAATTTAGTGGTTTTAGGGGTTTTAACACTTATTCTCTCTTGGGCACCTGCTGATATCCTGAAGTACAAACTTTGTACTCTCATCTCAGTTTTGATGTGGAGTATGGAGTTCTGAAGATGAGAAATGAAATGTGACTAAAGATGTGTAAACCTGTCCTGCTTACCAGCCTCCCAAAAGCACAAAGCCCTTATCACTTCAGCTGATTTAACACTGGCTTATAACAAGGAGCCCAGAGTGGGTACAGATAGCCCATTTACCAGTTGCCCTGGTATGTGGATTTTTATTTAAATATTACCAATAAAATGCCCAGAGAAGCTAATTAGTAGAGTCATAGAAGATTGGGACTAGACCCAATATCATCCAAACAGAGATAGCACAAGAAAATAATTGCTTGGGCTAAAGTTGACAAGCTTGACTGGTATGCCCCCCAAATCTTTAATGGTCATTTGTACTCTTAGCCTTGGCAAGTACTTCCCTTTCCCAATATATGGCAAAAAGCCTGTAGAACTATAGCACTATTAAAAAAAGCCCTGTCACTTTTTTCTCATTACTGATGAGAAAGAAGTTGGCATATCTAAATATGCATGCCCACATAGGTACATAGGCTTATATGTATGCACATGCACGAATGCAGTTAGTCAACATTTATTGAATGCAGAACTCTATGTGGCAGGAAGTACCAGGGGAAATTTTTTAAAAATGCCTAATCTCTGCCCACATGATAGTTATAGTCTAATGGACAATTGAGATGCGCAGGAAGATGAGCAAAAATTGATTACTCTAGAGATAAAAACCACTTTCTCTTCCATAACATTTGCTTTTTTTTCCTTCTGAGTACAAAAGTAATACATGTTTCTTGCAAAAACTTTGGGAAATAATCACCTATAATGCCAGTACCCAGAAATATATGTATATATTTTAATACATATCCTTCCAGACTTGTTTTTCCTATGCTTATAAAATGTCTTTAAAGGCTACAAACGGTATGATTCGAACTATATTACATTCTAGAAAAGGAAAAACTGTGGAGATAATAACAGGATCGGTGGTTTCCAGAGGTTGAGGGAGAAGGATGGAGGGATGAATAGAGCACAGAGGAGTCAAAGAACAGAGAACTTTAGGGAGTGAAAACGCCTTGTATGATACTATAACAATGGATACATGTCATTATACATTTGTCCAAAACCACAGACTGTACAACATGAAGAGTGAACCCTAATGTAAACTATGGACTTTGGGTGATAATGATGTGTCAATGTCGGTTCATCAATTGTAATAACAAGGGTACCACTCTGGTGAGTGATGTTGATAGTGGGAAAGGCTAGCCATGTGTGCAGGCAGGGGGTAAAGGGGAAAGCTCTATATCTTCCTCTAATTTTGCTGTGAAACTAAAACTTCTCCAAAAAGCAAACTCTTTTTTAAAAAGTTGTTTTACAGAAACAGAATCACGGACATAGAGAACAGACTGGTGGTTGCCAAGGGGGAGAGGGTTGGGGGAGGGATGGAGGGGGAGTTTGGTGTTAGCAGATATAGGCTTTTATATATGGAATGGATAAGCAGCAAGGTCTTACTGTATGGCACAGAGAACTATGTTCAATATCCTATGATAAACCATAATGGAAAATATTTTTTTTAAAAGGAATGTATAGATATGTATAATTGAATCACTTTGCTGTACAGCAGTAATTAACACATTGTAAATCAACTATACTTCAATAAAAATATTGTTTTAAATGGCTTTAAAACAAAATTAGAATCATACTATGCATACAAAGTTATGAACTGTTTTTTCTTACCTGACAATATGCCACAAAGTTTTCCACATCAATAATATCTCATCATAAAGTATGCAATAATTTATTAACAAATATCATAATTCACAACAATGTGAATATACTTAACACTACTAAACTGTACACTTAAAAATGGTTAAGATGGTTAAAAATAACTTTCAAAACAAACCAAAAACTCCCTAATTATTGAAGAGAGGGTATTTTAATTTTTTGCTATTATAAATAATTCCATAATGAGGAATCTTTGAGTGTTATTTTTGTGCATGTGCATATCTCTGATACTTTCTATAGGTAAAATTCCTAGAATTGGGACTGCTAAGCTCCCAATTATGAGCAAGGGTATGAGCAAAAATAGAAATATCTTTACTGTTTTTCCTTATTTTAAAAATAATTTGTGCTTGTAAATTTTTTCAGAAAATGTCAAAAAAATGTAAAAGAAAATACAAAACGTACTTTTAACCCCACTATCCAGAGATTAAACACTATTAATATTTTGGTAACTATCCAGACTTTTTTTCTTATATACAAATATGTATATATTATTATACATATCTTAAAAGGAGCATACTGTATTTGGTAACCTGGAGTTTCATATCATAAATGTTTTTCCATACCAATAAATATAGGCAGGCATAATCATATTTCATTTCTTAAATACATTTCACTGAACAAGTGTACCGTAAGTTTTGTAAGCAATACCATATTTCTGAATATTTTGTTTCTAGTTTTGCATTATTAACAACATTTTCTGAGCACTTATGTGATTATTTCCTCAGGATAAATTTCTAAATGCAGAATTGCTAAGTAAAATATTTATAAGGTTTTTGGGATATAATGTCAAATTTTACTTCAGAAAGGATGGACCAATGTATACTTTCACTAATTACAGGAGTTTCATTTTTTTAGGAGTTTCATTTTTTATCTATAAAATGGTTTCATCCATACAGATGTTATTTTTGTACTTTTTTGTTCAAAGTTAATTAATTGTCTCAACGTCACTGATTAAAAAGTAATCTACCATTCAGTTGATTTGGAATTCCATCTTTATCAGATATTTACTTGGAATATTTGCATATCATTCAGGTTTTCTATTGCCCCCCTCCCAAAACTGGTATCTGGCACTACTTCTTTTAAATTCTCTTAAAATAATAATAATAATAATAATAATAATAATAAACGTCATTTGCTCCCAATTAAATTCTTCTTTAGGTACTCAAGTCTGCAGAATTAACCTTGTCTGTAGTAACTGCCTACAGTGTGGTTTAAAATGCCATCAAGCACTCCCACTTGAAAATATCTTCCCCACCAATCTGTTATGGCTCCCCCAAGAGACGTCTCTTTTGGTTATACCAAAGTTCCCAAACAGGTTGCACATTCAAATTACTTGGGGAGGTTTGTTTGTTTGTTTGTTTGTTTTTAAGTACAGATATCAGTCCTACTGGAATCAGACTCGCCAGGGCAGGCTCTGGCACCAGTGATTTCGAGGTTTGGCAATCATTGGATTCTAGCAAAAAGATAACAGTTATCTCAAGAAGGCAAGAGTTAAAACCCATATATATTATCTGGAGAGAATCTCTCCCAATCCTCCTCCTAAGCTGGAAATTGGTTTATTCAATTTGAGCTAATTATCACTTTGGAATAGGCCACCAAGGAGGCTTGAGCCCTAAGAGGAAAAGTACAGAACTGGCTTAATTTGGAAGGGAAGGAAGGAACATAATGCAGTAATAATATCTGGACAGCATTGGGTTCCAGGCTGGGAATACCAATCCATAAACAAAGTTTCTCTTCCTTATGTTTGTCAGCATGTTAAGTGTAATCAGCATGATCTTAGGTGATATTCAGGTGAACAGTCTCTATTTTACTAATTATGTATTGATTTTCCTCCATTTATGACAAGTGATACTGGTTTCCCATTTATAATAGTGATACAAAATATCCTTTTAAATAAACATATTTACGTTTTAAAAGGTGAGTCAATTTAAAGGAAAAAAAATCACTGATAGCAAGAGGATATAACAAACTTTTGAATATAATTAGAAATAACTGAAGTTGGCTAAACACTGACAATGAGATTCCTGGGGTAGATGCTTGGAAGTCTAGTTTGGGGAAGAATGCCAAAGGGACAACTAAAATGAGCTTTGTCTATCTGGCAGCTTTGCTCAGGGTTAGAGCTAATACCAACTACATTGGTGTCTCTTAGGTTCCTCACCTCATCTTGTGCTGTCTTTTACTACATTTATTCAACTGGCAGCATGAATCAGTCAAACTGTACAATTTCAACTTTACCCTAATGGAAAGTGACCTGTCCAGCTACACTGCTGCCTAAGTCTGATATTCCATTTAAGACTTTAGGCTTCTTGCTCAATCAAGTTCTGGACCAAAGAAGCAGGTGACCACTGCCCAGGCTTTCCGGAAGTCAGAGACTGCACCATTTCTGTAGGTATTTCCAAGGGCTTTTGTCCTGCCAAAACAAAACCAAAAACAAAAACAAAACAAGAAAACAAGGAATTAACCTAAGCCAAAGAAATAAGTCACTTTAGCTGATTTGCATAATGGGGGTGGGGGGGAGGGGAGAGAGAACTTTTATTTGAAAAGACCATGCCCATTCAAGATCTTTAGTATTGTAAGATATATAGAAATTTTGAGGAACAAAATTTCCAGCAAAGCCAGGTTTTCTATCTTTTCAATCATCTTTAAGAAAACATTTCTTAATGTATTATTCACTTGAGCCCTTGGTTTAGGAGCTTGGAGATCTGGATTGTTAGAAGCAGCATACAATTATAGTACAGGTCTCTCCATTATTTACTACTTGTGTGATCTCATGCAAAGTTTGGTTTTGCTGCTTTAAGCTTCATTTTCCTCGACTATAAAATGTTCATAACATCTCTCAAGGTTTTTTTGGTAAAAGTTAAATGAGATAATGTGCATTATGTTCTTGGCACATACTAGGGACACAATGGAGGGTAACTATTAGTATCGTTTTCTTTTAAATTTTATTTATTTATTTATTTTTAGCTGCGTTGGGTCTTCATTGCTGCGCGACAGCTTTTCTCTAGTTGCAGCGAGCGGGGGCTACTCTTCGTTGCAGTGCATGGGCTTCTCATTGCGGTGGCTTCTCTTGTTGCAGAGCACAGGCCCTAGGCGCATGGGCTTCAGTAGTTGTGGCACGTGGGCTCAGTAGTTGTGGCACGTGGGCTCAGTAGTTGTGGCTCACAGGCTCTAGAACACAGGCTCAGTAGTTGTGGCGCATGGGCTTAGTTGCTCCGCGGCGTGTGGGATCTTCCCGGACCAGGGCTCGAACCCCTGTCCCCTGAATTGGCAGGAGGATTCTTAACCACTGCGCCACCAGGGAAGCCCTATTAGTATCATTTTAACTAAAGTCCATCATCCAAACATTTCTCTGCAGATAACCCGCATCTGAATCTTGTAGAGAGTTTATTTAAAACGAATATTCCTGAGTTCTACCCTAAGATGTCTGAATCAGATTCTTAGGATGAAGCCTAGGAATCTATATTTTAAGTAAATGCCCCTCCCATCTCTCCTTCTGGGTTTGAGATATAAAGGCTTTGTGAGGAAAAAAGTCTGCACTTGGTTTTTTATTTCTCGGTGAGTCTGTGGGGAGAAGAGGTCTTTTGGAAGTTGGCACTTTTCAAAGTGCTGAGAAGGACAGACCTTTCTATGAAGAGACTAAGAAAGCAGAGGTGTGCGTTAGTATTGAGTGCGCAGTCCCAGAGGGCTCGATGGGAAGTGTTGAGAGAGTGCAAAACAGTGCAGATCATGACGGAAGTGGATTTACAGCTGACCTCTATGGAAATGAGAGTTTAGATGGGTGCGGGACCAGATGAGCTTGAAGCTTTCATGACAACTGAAGAGGATGGAGATAAGAAGCAGGGACAGAGTCATCCTCTCTCTAAACAGAAACTTGGTATAAAGTTGTTTGATGCCAGAGAAAGTGCATAGTCAACTGAATCTATTTTAAACATTTTATTATTCACAGTTTATATAAATGACAAAGTATTTATTAAAATAGATTAATAATTGGAGATAAGATGGGTGTTTCTTCTCTAAATCCAAGTCTTCTGTCTTCTCCTTGGTATACTGCACTTAATTTGTTACAGGAAGATCACTTTCTGGTTGTTTTTGGCGTGAGTTGAAAAACTGCCCTGTGCTTTCTAAACCAGAGCATCTGAAACCTTCATGTTTGGATACATAAGGTGCTTGATACTGCTTCCTTAAGCAGTCATTTTTATATCTCCCATATATCTCCCAAAAGCATAGAATGGAAAGAGAGATATTTCATTGCTGCTGTAATAGCTGGAAAAAAAGACATGACAGTGAATCTACTGAGTTCCCCTACTACTAATGTAATTAACCAGGCATCAGTACATACTTTATTTCTACTATGTTTGGATATTTGCAACATAATACTTCTTATTTCTAGAGTATATTTTACTGGAGGAGAACAACCCCAGTTAATTAACTTACAGGGCATTTGTGGGAGGAATGATATACATCACTATATACATTTTCAAAAAGATGAACTGAGTTCTAGAGCAACTAGGTCTTCAATAACAATGCTAGTATAAACATGGCATTGTGCTGCTAGGAATGAAAGCAATTGTAATCTTTTCTACTAATCTAAGGTAAATATACAAGATGTTCTTAAGGCTTTTAGGTTAAAAATATCTTCCACAGATGGTAAGGAATAAAAGGGATTTACTCTTATGCTTTGTGTGCTTCACTCCCTAATCTTTCATTTATTTTTTTTAGCACCTTTATTGGAGTATAATTGCTTTACAGTGTTGTGTTAGTTTCTGATGTATAACAAAGTGAATCAGTTATATGCATATGTATATCCTCCTTATCCCACCCCTCTAGGTGGTTGCAGATCACCGAGCTGATCTCCCTGTGCCATGCAGCTGTTTTCCACTAGCTATCTATTTTACATTTGGTAGTGTATATATGTCAGTGCTACTCTCTCACTTCGTCCCAGCTTACCCTTCCCCCTCTCCGTGTCCTCAAGTCCATTCTCTATGTCTGTGTCTTTATTCCTGTCCTGCCCCTAGGTTCATCAGAACCATTTTTTTTTAAGATTCCATATATACGTGTTAGCATACGGTATTTGTTTTTCTCTTTCTGACTTACTTCACTTTGTATGACAGACTCTAGGTCCATCCACCTCACTACGAATAACTAATTTCGTTTCTTTTTATGGCTGACCTCAAACATTTTATAAATATAAACTTGTGGCTGACTTCCTAAAAAGTGTTGCCTGGGCCCCTACAATGGAACCAACACATCAGCTTTAGCTTCCACATATCTCACAAAATGACTGTAGATGAAATTACATCCTCAGGATGCCTCCCTTCTAGACTGTGAACTTCCTCAGGACAGAGACTATATCTTTTATATCTGTAACCCCAAGACCTAGCACAGTGCCACGGTACACAATAAATATTGTTGAATGAATGACAACTGAATGAATAAAGGAATGAATGGATTACTGATTACCTTTCAGTTGTCTCTTCTCATCCTGCTATCCCCTTCCTCAGGGCAAACTGAAGAAAACATTTAAAATCCATTCATATCTTGAATATTATTATGAACTCCTAAAGGAATGACCTTAAACAAAATGGAAGTGCTAAGAGGCAGATACTGGTTTTCTAGTTAATTGATTTTGATCAGTAATTCTTATGTAAAAAATTTTAATAAAGACATTAGAGGCAGCATCTAGACTAAATAAATATATATTTGGGTGGTGTCACTTTTTAAAAACAAAACCAGTTTAATTTCTTAAAGATAAAGGAATTTGGACCCTTAAAATAGTAAATAAATCCACCATAAAGAAAATGCAGTCACAAACACATAGCAGCCATAAAGATCTTTAAAAAAACAAACAAACAAAACCTTCATCAGATCATTTTTAAATGATTCCTTTTTAAACCTCCCATTGCTTTTAGGATAAGATTCAAAATCTCTAATTTGAACTATAAGCTAACTCATTGATTCATTCCTGAAATATTGATGAGTGTCTATTAGTATTTTAGGCTTGGAAAATACAGTGGTGAAGCACGGGGGCAAAGCCTCACTTCCCACAAAACTTTACACTGGGAGCGGGCCAGTGGGAAGACTGACAGACTATAAACATAGAAATACAATCAATAGACATCGCAAACAAATAGACAAGATAAATTCCAATGTGATGAGTGCTATGAAGAAAATAAAATAGAATGATTTTCTAGAGAAAATGAGCTACTCTTTCAGTTTCCCAGGCTCCATTTTCTCACCCCAGGAAATCTGTGCAGGTTATTCCCTCAGGGCTCCTCCCTTATCTTCCTTCTTTCCCTAACCATCATTCTTCCTTCAGTTCAAGTCTCAGCTAAAAATGGCAACTCTATGGGTTAAATATTCCTTTTATATACCCGTCCCAATGTACCAATATGTTGTCTCCTTTGTAATATTCATTACATTTACGAGTATTTGGTCAATGTCTGTCTTGCCACAAGGGCAGGGTCTTCTTGTCTGTGGTCTACTGATCTATTCCCAGCCACCAGCTGGGAAATAAAGTAGATGATCAATCTACAGTAGATGATCATCATATAATAGGTGATCAATACATTTTGTTGAGTAAATGAACAGAAGGAAAATTAGAAAATTCTTTTATTATTTTCCTGTTAAGGAAGGGATAAAAATATGTGAACATCACACATATGTAAAAAGCACATGGGAGAGAAATGCAATTAGGCTGAGGAGAAACTCAATGAGAATTATTCAGTGGGTTGCTTCCCTGGGTTCTAGGGTGGCACTGAATGCCATCATGGGATAAACTGTTTTGAGAAGTCATATCCTAGGTGTTGGAAGTAAGCAGCCCCTTGGTTATAAAAGAGCATGGAAGAGTACATGGGAGGGAGAGAGAGAGAGAGAGAGAGAGAAGAAAGAAGGGAGGCAGAGGGGGAGGGAGGAAGGAAGGAAGGGAGGAAGGAAGAAGGAAGAGTAGACTTGTTGAAGCGTGGAAGGAATAAGCAGATGGGGAGATGCTCTTTCTTTTTATTTTCAGACTCAGACAGACTTTTCTTTTAAAATAAAAATGGCCCCTCCTCCCAATACCAAGAAATACATGCATATTGTAAATATTCAAGACAATACAGAAAGAGGTAAAGAATTAAAAATGACTAATAATCCTTTCACATTTTATTTGCATGTATATTCATTTAGACTTTTTTCCTATGTATATTTACACATATCTTTTTAATATAAAAATAGAATAATACATGCTATTTTATAAATTGTCTTTTTATTTAAAAACATATTTCCAGATCTAGCTACTCATTTCTAATGGCTATGTAGGAGTCCATTATGTGGATGCACTGTATTTAACTAATTATTGTTGAATGTTCTTTTTTCTGATTTTTCAGTATTTCAATATTATACACCTATGATTAACATCTTTGTACATTTATTACGTATATTTTTGAAAACTTGTCCATTTATTTTCCTTAAAATAAATTTGTTTGTGGACTTGTTGGTCAAACAATATGGATATTTAGGCTTTTGATACGTGTTGCCAAATTACCTAAAAAAGGTTATATCAGTTTGTACCAGTAGCATATAAGTGTGCCCATTTCATAGTATCTTCATCAACACTTAATATTATAAAACTTTTAATCTTTGACATTCTGATAGGAAAAAAAGAGATATCACTGTTTTTGTTTTTATTTCTCATTATGAGTGAGGTTGATTACTCTGATTAATATTATCATATACTTATCAGCCAAATATTTTCTCCTTCTTTGAATTGTCTATTCATGCCCCTTGCCCGTTTTTTAATTGGGGTATTTATCTTTAAAAAAAATTTATAATAGCACTTTATAGACTACAGATCTTCCTCAATTTACGATGGGGTTACATCCCAAGAAATCCATCTTAAGTTGAAAATATCCTAAGTGGAAAATGCATTTAATACACATAACATACCAAACATCATAGTTTAGCCTAGCCTACCTTAAACATGCTCAGAAGACTTAAATTAGCCTACAGTTGAGCAAAATCATCTAACACAAAGCCTATTTTATAATAAAGTGATGAATATCTCATGTAATTTATTGAATACTGTACTGAAATACAGAATGGTTGTGTGGGTACAGAATTGCTATCAGTGTCTGGGTTGTTTACCCTCATGATGTGGCAGTTGTATTTAACAGTAATTCCTTTTATGGACTTTGTGTCATGTTTAGAAAGTCCTTCCACCTCCCCAAGGCTATGGACATATTCACTTACATTTTCCACTTCTTTTATGATTTTATATTTTACATTAAGCCACGTTTGCCTCAAGAATATGTCAAGGAGTGGCTAATGTTATTGCCATAATCTCAATATCAGGCTTCATAGCAATTGCAGGCCACTGAAGAACTCATTTTACACATTCTAGGTAAAAGTTCTAGTATATGACATGTAATATAAGACAAAAGCTGAGTAGAGACACAATACCAAACTCATATTCCCATACTGTCAAAAATGACAATATCAAGCCTGTTGGAACGTTGAGCAGGGAAGTATGAAGGATATTGTTGTAACTGCTTGGAGTGAAATATATTTCTGGCTGATGAAATGGCCGTCATGCCGAGGCCGGCACTCTCTCAAAAAATATTTGAGGGCCTACTATGAGCTCGCTGCGGATATAACAGTGAACAAAACAAAAAGGTTTACTGTTCTTAAGGGGGTGGGGTAAACAAATAAATAATATATTTTCAGATGAAGTGCTCTAAAGAAAATTAAGCAGGTAAGGGGACGGGTAAATTGTTATTTCAGATAGGGTGGTTAGGGAAGTGTTCTCTGGGGAGGTGACATTGAGAAAAGGTAAAGTTGTAGAGGTGGGAACAAGTTTAGTTCGCTGGAATAATACTAAGAAAGCCAGTGTAGCTGGAGTGTTACCTGAAAACACAGAAAACAGAAAAATGGGGGGAAAAAAACAGGGACACACCCTAAAACCGTGGTTGTTTTTCTTTCACTGTGAAAACGGGAGTTGGATGCTGGGTAGCTCATTCTCTACCTTCCTTCACGCATTACCATCTAAGAAAGGCCTTCCTTAACCACCCTTAAATTCCAACCTTATCAGATTTTCCCACCGTTTTACAGTCACCGCCCTCTTCCAAGGATTTCAGAATTACCATCTCAGAGAGGCCACCTCTGACCACTCTTTTTAAAACTGCAATTCCCGTTTGCCCCCACCGGGCGTTCTCCCGCCCACCTCCCCCCGTTTTATTTTTCTCCCTAGCATTTATCATCAACTGTATATATGTTATACATATATATACACATATATATATAGTAATTATTGTCCCTCCCCCAAGTAGAATATAAAGACCCATGAGAACTGGGATTTTGGTCTGCTTTAATTTCCGCTGTATCCCCAACATCTATAATAGTGCTTGACACTACAGCTGGCGCTCGATAAATGTCGAATAAAGGTAGGATGCTGTATTAACCGGTCCGGACTAATTGTGTGAATCGACGTCAGGTTAGACTAGTATCGCATTTCTCACTCTGAAAAGGGCTTCCAGCAGTCAGACGGTGACGTCCTCCACCTTTCAAAACGGGAAAGCCAACGTTCCCACAATTCTCAGAACGCGAAATTTCTCGCCACAATTCAAAATGGCGGAGGAGGGTGGGGCCTGTCACATGGTGGGCGTCACAGCGGTTTTCCTTTTCCAGGCCGCGGCCCGCCTTGCCGCGTCGTCAGCCGGCAGCCTTCTCCTCCCACCGAGCCTTTTCGAGGAGTCGCCTGGGATTGGCTACTCGGCTGGGAGTCGGGCTGCGGGGCCCGGACGCGGCATCATCACTTCCTGTTGTGCGCAAGCGTTTCCTGTCGCTGCTTGGTAACAATGGGGAAGATAATGGCTGCCTGAGCAACGTCTGCGAGCAGGCGCTGGGCTAGAGGCGGGTCTCAACCAGCGACTCATCGGAGGCGGGCTTGAGAGCGGCGGTAGGGGAGGCGCGCAGGAGCCCCGGCGGCGGCGGCGGCGGCGGCCGGACCGACCGAGTCGGATCCCGACACTAAAACCGAGTAAGTGAAGCCTTGGGAATCCTCTGAGAAATGGATGGAGAGCGAGAGGAAGACAGCGGAGCCGCGGTTACTGCGTTCTCTCAAAATGGCCTGAGTGGCGCATCGTGGCGGAGGCTCAGCGCCGCCTCCGGACCCCAGGCGCAGGTTGCTGCGGGGGGCTCCGTGGCGTAGTCGCCGCTGCCATTTTAGTTGGCTGTATGGCCGACAGGCTCTTTGAAGAAGGGGAAGGAGGTGGAAAGTACTTCCTCTCCGTGGTCGCTCGAGCCGCGGCCGGGGCCCTCCAGAACCTTAAGAATTTTGGGGAGGCGATTTTCGAGTGTTGGCTTCAGGCGTGAGAATCTTTTATCGTCTCAGGTTTCTCTCTCCTCGGTTCTCTGGAGACTTCCCTCGCGTCCTCCTCCCCCCCTCCCTTTTACATGGCGGGCTTGGGTTTAGGAAATGGGGGAAAAATCAGGCTGCTCTAAGTTAGATGCTGAGAACTCGTGGGCCTTTATATTTCCCAGGATTTGCAAAACCCCATTTTGAGCCCTTCTGCAGGGCACTATCAATTAGGCGCCCCCTGGGGCCACGATGACATCTTCCCTGAGGATCTGAGGCAAATGTGGTTTACTCCCTTGCTCGAATAACCCTGGCATATCCTTTGGCAGATATCACTGCAAGGATCCCCCCAAAAGGGAGGGAAAGCCGTTGCGTGTTTGTTGTTTTTCCCTGGGTGAGGGTGGGAATTGGGCCAAATGATTTTGAAGTTAATTTCCGTTCAATCCGTGAGCAACCCAACCCCTCCCCCCTCAAAAAAATGCCTAAGGGTCTCGGCTTCTGCGGGCGGTACCTGCCACGTACGCCATAGCTTTAGTAACTAGTATTAACCGGTTGGGCTTCTGCTTCCTGAATACTCAGTCCCTTTTTCCCTTATGCTGATTAATTTCAAGATGGAGGAGACAGCCACGTTCCTTCCCTAGACAGTTTCACCATACTTATTCCACAGGTTAGTCCGGGATTCTGAGGACTAGCAGGCTTGTTATTTAGGTCATTCTTTAGTTTTGGGGCAAGAGGAAGCATTTATATCAGGTTGTCATCCACTGTTTGCAAGGCCCCAGAATAATTTTTTGCTGGAAATAAGGAACCCGCATTTCCTGAATCAGAATTAACTGCAGTGGCTTTGGATAATTGAAGGGAGGAAGAAATAGACATACTATTACTAATCATTTTTTTGATTCTTCTCCTTATTAAAGACAGAATACTTATATCACCTCGTCAGGTACATTATGTCCGTCCTGGATGATCTGAGAGCAGGCAGGCACGGTTATCACTCCCCCAAAATCGGTTTTCTAAGTTGTAAAGATAAAGTACCCAGGAAGACCAATCTAAATATTTTTTAGTTGGATTTTAGGATACTCTTACTGAAAAAATGTTTTTCTTTAGCCTAAGATGTCCTGATGATCTTTCATACTTTAGTTACTGCCTTAGGCTAGTGTAATGTGCCAAATAAGTTTTTTGGAAGTAACTGAGAATCTGAAAATAATTACTGGTCTGATGAGAAAAGGCCTATTTTAAGTAACTTTATATTAAAAGGTAGATTGGCTCTCGGCCTTTAAAGGCTATCTTATATACAACATATAAGATTCCTGGTTCCCTCTGACCTTCTCAGTCTCCCCAGATATCCTAATACTAATGTTGAGTTACGTTGGGTTGTGGTGAGTGTGTGTGTGTGTGTGTATGTGTGTGTATCTGTATCTAAAATATATAGGATATTATTTTTTTAGGATGTGTCTGATTCAAAGAAAATGTCTATCTTATAAAAGAGGAAGAATAATGGATTCTTTTTTTTCTAGAGCAGAGTGTGAAGAAAACTAAAATCCAGTTTATTGTATTACAATACTATGTCATAACAGTCAGGTAATTTATTTTTTGTTGCGTCTCCTGATGATTTATGTGTAGAATGCATGTTTAAAAATATTTATTCTGTTTTGCAGGCCCTGTAATTGGATGGGCTTATTTGATATGTTAGTTGGTCTTGGGCATTCTTAATGATCAGAATGGGTGTTTTTCACTGGGAATTCAAAAGGTAGTGTTCCTGAGTAGCTGGAACCTCATTAGTGCTGTATCTGTCAATTTTTTTCCTTTAAAAAATAACGTTTGAAATTTACCAGTACCTGTATGGAACAGAAAAAACAATACAGAAATTTGCTGCCTTAAATTACTGTTGGAATGAGATGGGTATAAATAAATAGTGTTTAAATGTTTATTGAATAACAAAATGAATTATCAGTAGACTGTATTACAGGAATATAATCTCATTATTTTGTGTGACATTCGATTTTTTTCCTTCAAGGTCCAAAAAGTCATAAATGATATATAATACTGTAATTGGTATTAACTCCTTTCATCATCATTGTTAAGGTAGCCACATAATTTATTGCCCTAGCCAGGATGCTTTTAAGAGCAAAAGGGACATTATTAATAATGCATCCAGGTGCAAACCTGCATTGTCCCAGGCAAACTGCGATGGGTAGTTAGCCTAAATTCATAACTAATTTGTATTGAATACTATGTGCTAGGTCCTGTGCTTCACATGCATCATTTTGTACTCCTTACAGCAAAGCTTCATGAGGATGTTACCTATTTTACAGAGGTAACTGAGACTCAAAGGAGAGATTAGGTAATTTGTCCTCAATTACATAGCTAGTAAGTGGTAGAGCCCCCATTTTAACTCAGGTCTGTCTGATGCCAAAGTCACTAAACTTTTATGTCTTTAGACTTAATTGCTATCTAATAAGATTGGAAATGCAAAGAAAATGAAAGATTGTAATTTTTAGAATCTATAGGTTATTTGCATCAAAAGCTTTTGTTAAAGGAAATTTGCTTTATGAAGCACGTGAGACTTATTTAGCAATTACACCCTCTTTTGGTCTGTCAAGGTTCCTGTTTCAGCTGTTACTGCTTGTGATAAAGTTTGATAAACTTAATTTAAAATCAGAAATGGCTTTAAGAAATAGCTTAATAATGAAGTCATATCTAGAAATGTAAGGCTGGTTGGATATATTCTTTCAGGTTAGTGAACATGTAGTGAGGCCTTAAATAATACAGTAGATCAAATGAGACCTCTGCATTTATGGAATTATAATGTGTATATTACTTTTCCCAAAGCTCTAGCGGATTGGGAAATAGAGTAAACCACTCACCAACCTCCTGTTCCCTTGATTTACCGTAAAGTAGATAACAAATTAGAAAGTAAAAAGTCCTCTGTCAAACCCAGACCAATCAGGTGCTAGAATTTTGGGCCACTGACTAGGACTGGGAGATGTTTTTTTTTTGTAAGTCTAATTCCTTAACATTTCTGTATAACACAGACATTTCCAAAACTTGTGGCCCATTGATTTTAAAAAGTATCCAGCTTACATGATCCTTTGACATTTTGATACCCAGTGTAAGAAAGCAATAACACTTCTGTGCCTATTTTTTCTTCGTTATTTTTTTTTCCAACCTGGAATGTGGAAGTTTCCCAGATAATCAGACAGTTCATTTTAGATGTAAAATTCTTGACAATCTTGAACAATTTGGGAATATATTTGTGAACTTGTGGTTTTGCTCTTGAAATATATACTTGATATTTTTGCTGTAGATATTCTTGTAGTTTAGTGCTTCAACCCAAGGTTTTAATTTCATTAGTCATAATATCACCGACATATGTGGGAGACAAATATCTGTAGACAGTGCACGGTATGTATGTAGATTTGTGGACCTCTTGCAATAATTTCACTACTACAGGTTGGGCTGCTATTACAGCGTTTGCATGGTGATGAACATGATACTTTCTGTGGGGGAGAGGAGATATTTGTGTTCAGTGTTTTCAGTTTTTTCTGGAATGAAAAATGGTCTCTTTCCTCCTGTTCTTCACTTGAGTGTATGAAGAAAGGATTTAACTCTTAATTACAATTTTCATTTTTTATTGACCAAAGTTCCTGTTAGTGTCAATTACATCTAAGGTGACCATATAATTTATCCAAACTGGGACGCTTAGGCGTGAATGAGGGCCATATTAATAATTGTTACAGGAAAACAGTTGTAGACTGCTACTCTTCTGGATAAACCGGGGATATATGGTCACCTTTGTCACCATTTCTGTGTAGGAGCACTGGTTCAGGGATCACAGTTGTCAGTGTGTTTGGTTCTGTAACACAATATTGTTTTCCTCAAACAATATAGCAGTCATTTGTATTTGTGTAGGTAATATTTTCTTTTTTGGTCAAGTGATTTTAATTTTAAAAATTGACTTCACTCTTTTAAATAGTTCATTTTTGGTGGAAAACTTATTTCTTAAAAAATAGTACTTTACCAATTAACACCAAAATTGCCAGTAATCAGTGACTTTTACATTAATAACTTAAAAATAAACACATGAATCTTTTGGGTTTTTGAGTCATTTTTTGACTTCTTGAAAATAATGAGAAGTCAGAATTGAGTTAGTGTGAATAAGACCAAATTCTAATTTAGTGGCATAGCTTGATAATGAAAGAGCATGAACTGGGTTGAACTGGGTAATTGAAGATTAAATTCACTGTCTAAAGTACTTGAGTGAATTGAAATGCCATTATAATGGTTTCTTTTTTTAACTAACTTGATCCTGTGAATTGGCAGCATTTGGCTTGGTCTCCATCCTTTGATTTGTTGACATTCTTAATATTCTTTCGGTTTAACTGTTTTAGAGGGTTGTTGTAAGTCAGAATTGTTGGTGAGCTGCAGACTTCCTGCCAAGAGATTAGACACATGCTGAATCCTTTTTTTCCTGCTGTCCTTTTCAAGTGGTAAGGATAGAAGACTATAAACCAGGCTAAGCTAACATTGCCATGCAGATATTTTATAAGCCCATTTTGCTCTAGTAGTATCAGCAGTGGTGGAGGCCTTAGTAGCATCCTCTGATAGGCCAGTAATGGAAATGATCAACAAATTGTTTGTGTGGTGAGAGGTACCGTGCAATAAGTAAAGGCAGTGAAACGTAAACCCTGCCCTGTTTTTTAAAGAGGAATGCTTTGTATTTCTTTAAAAAAAATAAGATAGTCATAAAAAGAGATAGAAGTGTATGAGTGAAATAGCAGTAAGAAAAGCACAGCTTCTAAGCTTACATCCTGGTTATTCATGTTGTTTCTTAAGCTTTATTTTTCTGACTTAGTATTGTAATGTGATGCAGGTTATATCTTATTCATAGTCACAGATTCATAGAATTGGAAAGGTATCTTGTAGATAGCTTAATCCAGTACTCTAATATTGATGGAGATCCTGAGACACAAAAGGTTAAATAAATTGGCCAAATTTACACAGTTAGTTACTGTTACAGCCAACACTAGAACCTAGTATCCTCTCTTTTTCCATTTTCACAGAGCTGAATTCCACCCTGCTACTCATAGAATAAAAAAGCTATCTGGTAATCAACCTTTGATTTGTCTGCTACAAATGCTGTAAAATTTTAATGAAACATTCTATATAGGAAGAATTCCCAACACTTTTGTATATAACTACATATACGATGGTATTTTATTTTCATGACCTCAAATTCAGCAGTTCTGTGTGATTTGACCTTTTTTTGTTTTTAACTATATTATTTTTCATTTTGGTGATGGTATTATTGAGCTGACATTTTTGTTATTCACAAGGCTTGCATGTCATTAATTCTCATCTACTCTATGAGGTTCTTAATGAAGAAGCTCTGTTGCAAACAGAATAATGTTTGCCCTTCTCTTTTCAGCATGACACATTTTTACATTGGTACATATGATTTTTTTTAATTGGCATGTTGTGCTTTAGAACACTATCGAGTTTTGGAGCTTGTATGAACACATCCAAAAGGTGACGATGCTCAAGGTATAATACTTTAGTAGTTGGTTGATATTAGGTTACCTTGATTCCTCCCTCCCACCATACCTTTTTGTTTTTAAAAAGAGGTTATTTCTTCCAGACTTAATAGATGTGGCTTATTTTAAAACTGATATTCACACAAGCATTTGAATTTCAGAATTCAGTTTTTTAAGTGTTGTTTTGTTGACCATATATTTTAGTGCCTTAAATCTTCTTAATTGATGCAGTATGTCCATTGAATATAGTATGCGTGTGCTTATACTTAGCACCAGGTCTTCTGACCCATTAGTACTGAACAGTATGTTTTAAGTAACTTTTTGCCTTAACATTATAACAAAATTACATTTTTTAAAGATAGGCGTACATGGATTAGGAGAATTAAATGAAATACTTTTAGCAGTGGTTAGAAACATAGTAATCTGCATAACTTATATTAATATATGATAATGCCTATAGGAGAATTGGAGATCTCTAAAAATGCTTTAAAATTCTCAAGGTGAATAAAATCTGCTTTAAACTCCCTAGTTACAGAATAAATCTCAGGTTTGGTTTTCTTGCTGGCTTTTCCTCCCCGGAATTAAATTTACCTGACACAGTCATACATTTATTGACCAAATGAGTAGTTTTTGAAATGACTGGGCAAATTTTCTAATTTGGCTGCTTGTGTTCCAGGAATGGATTTGGATATATTGGCACACAGTACTCTGAAAGAAATAAGGTTAATAAAATATGTTATTTATCTGAGGGGCAACTCTATTTAAAACAAAAATACTAAAAGTTGACTTATTTAAAAATAAGTCCTGCTGGGTTCAGACTGCTTATAAAAGGTGTTTTGTCATTTTGGAAGTTTTCATACCGGAAATGAACATGGTCTAAAAAGCTCATAGTGAGGTTGAATACATTGGGCATGCCTATTGGGACTGAAGGAATGTATTTATTTAAAGTATATAGTCTTGGCATATATTGGGAGGCAGTTGTCCATTTAGTGAAAAGTTGACTGGATTTGGAATCAGGAGGCCTGGATTTAATTACTGGCTCTTTCCACTTAGTAAGCACATGGCCTTTGGTAAATCACTTCCTCTGTGCTTCTGTTTTTTATCTGTAAAATAGATTTGGTGATTCCTGCTTCATAGGATTGTTGTAAGGCTTCAATGAAATATAGGTGAAAGGGCTGTATGAATAGGGTGGTAGGTATTGCTTATAACTAGGAAAAGACCTAAGTGATTTAAGAACAATTACACATTTGTTCTCTTAATTGTTTTATTGGTAAGCTTTCCCTAGAAATATTTAAGTTTAAAAATGGCTGTGGCTTCCCTGGTGGCGCAGTGGTTGAGAATCTGCCTGCCAATGCAGGGGACACGGGTTTGAGCCCTGGTCTGGGAAGATCCCACATGCCGTGGAGCAACTAGGCCCGTGAGCCACAATTACTGAGCCTGCGCGTCTGGAGCCTGTGCTCCGCAACAAGAGAGTCCGCAATAGTGAGAGGCCCGCGCACCGCGATGAAGAGTGGACTTGCCGCAACTAGAGAAAACCCTGGCACAGAAATGAAGACCCAACACAGCCATAAATAAATAAATAAATAATTTTTTAAAAAAATGGGTGATGCTAACTGTATACTCAATCCAAAATTTCTGACTTGTGCACATGAATATTATAACTGAGTATAAGGTAACTAAATAAAAAGATTTAAAATCTTCTCTTTTATGATGATAGAAGGAGCTTGAGGGAGGGGGACGGTGGGGATTCTTTTTTTCTCTTACGTAAGTTAAACTGGAAGTGTACCACAATGTTTTTCACCACAGAGTAGAGTCTAGAGACCCATTTTATTAACATAATTCTTCACTGATCTTTTCACACCAGAATGGAGAGAGATCTGTATTTCATCATTTGGACTGCAGTCTCCTGACATCTTTGGCACACTTTAACCTTTAAAATGTTAGTTTTCACTTACCAAACAATAGTGACATTACATCTGTCAGGGGCTGAACTGAACTTGTGGTTTAGAATTATTACATTTTTTTCATTTTTATACCACTTAGGTAGTGAAGGGACTGCTTAAAATGAGACCAGGTTCATTTGGGTGTATGTTAGTAAGATGATTTTACAAGGCATTTGAGGGCATTGCTTACATTCAGGATTTCCTTTTCTTTGAAGATGTATTGATAATTACTTCTAGTCCAGGGGACCTCGGCAGGTGTTACAGCCGTAACTCACCACTTAAATGTCCATACAGGGTAGAGATGTCTTGCCAGTGCTGGAATCTCTTGACCACCACTCCCAACCTAGGGGAAATGCAGAATGAGGCAGAAAGAATGAAGGCTTTGGGCAAAAGGGGAGCAAATTGGCTTTTTCTCTCCCTGTGCCCTAATCAACTACAAGAAACAAACTGCATTTTAAATGGAAACCTTTACCTTAGCAAAAACATTGTGTTCTGTTTAATGAAGCCTTGCCAGTTTGGTTGCAGTTTTGAAATAAATGAGTGCGTTGCAGGGATGCCATGTGGGAAAAATATTTTCCTTTATTTTCTCTGGTGTAGGCAGGGGGAAAGGAGAGCAGCGTGTTATTATGGAAGTAATAGTAATTTGGATTTGTTCACGTGTTGCTTTGTGAGTGTCTCGTTGTTAAAATTTCGAATTAAAAAGTGAAACCAAAGTAAAAATCCCTCTTGAATAGAATAAAGCAACCTTTAAACTCATCAGGTGGGAGCTATTTAGGATTTAACAGTCTCTAAAATCACAGTGTTGGGAGGGTTTTGAATGGAGGTATGATTTTTTTGTCTCTAGTTTCCATGTAGGAAATGTTAGAAATTCTAGAATGTCAAGAGTGAACTTGAAGATTGGTGAGTGTAGGAAAGAATCATCTATCCCATGTGTTTTTGTAGAGTATTCATTATTATTTTTGAAAAATGTAAAGGAGATGCATAAATAGTGGGTTTATAGAGCATAAACTATACATTGAGAACACTTTAAAGCTCTTTCCATATGTGGGGTTTCTCTGTCTTACAAACAGATTCTTTAAAGCTGCACTGCCCAATATGGTAACCTCTAAGCACATGTGGCTACTGGACACTTGAAATGTCACTAATTAACTGGAACTGAACTTTTAAGTTGCTTTAATTTTAATTAAGCTAAATAAAAAACTGAAGCAGTGTAAAATTTTTCCATTAAACACAACTTTGTTGTTTCATTAGGACTACATTTCACTTTAATGAAGATTTAGCATCCAACTTGAGATGTGCTGTAAGTGTAAATTACACACCAGATTTCTGAGACTTAGAATTTAAGAAAAGAATATAAAACATCTCACTAATTTTTATATTGATAACATGTTGAAATGATGATATTTTGGTTATGTTGGGTAAATAAGATATTAATAAAATTAATATTTCAAAAATATAAAAGACCATGTAAGGCAGGAAGTGACACTAGTGGTACAGACAAATGCTGTGTGCAGAGATGGATGAAAAAATTGATAGCTGAGATAGTAATAGCTTCTTAGGTGGTAAGATTTCATTAAACCTTGAGGCGTGAGGGAAATGGGGAAAGACTAAGCGGGGGCTGAAGGAACAGCATTAGTAGAAGTGTGAAGGTAGTAAAGCACAAAGTGTGTTGGAGGGAGGGGATGGGGCAATATAAGTGGATTGGTCTTACCAAGAAAATGTTATAACAAAATTGTGCCACTGGGAATATGTGGCTTAGTATGACCCTAGGCCCAGAATAGAAAACCAAGGGACTATCCATCCTTAATGACATTTTAGTCCAAAGGGTCTTTTGAAATCAGTCTGTTCAAACTCCCACCTAATAAGGACAAACTCCCACCTAATATCTAGCCTCTGCTTGAATATTTCCAGAGATTGGTAATAGCTTGCTTCAAGAGACTGGTTACATCTCCACTTTTAGACAATCTTATTTGTTAGACTATTAAAAGACAGAATTATCTGCTTCCATATTTCTTCAATTCTTGGCCCTAGTTTGACCCTATGGTTCTGCTTTCTTTCATGTTATAACTCCAAATATTTGAAGATGGTAATCATATCCATTTTTAGTCTTGTCTTCAGGCTAGACATCTCCAAGTAATTCAACCATTTCTTTTTTTTTTTTTTTAAGAAAGTACTTGAACTGCGGTTTTTTTTTTGTTTTTTAAATTTATTTTCATTTATTTATTTATGGCTGTGTTGGGTCTTCGTTTCTGTGCGAGGGCTTTCTCTAGTTGCGGCACGCGGGGGCCAATCTTCATCGCGGTGCACGGGCCTCTCACCATCGTGGCCTCTCTTGTTGCGGAGCACAGGCTCCAGACGCGCAGGCTCAGTAGTTGTGGCTGACGGGCCCAGTTGCTCCGCAGCATGTGGGATCTTCCCAGACCAGGGCTCGAACCCGTGTCCCCTGCATTAGCAGGCAGATTCTCAACCACTGCGCCACCAGGGAAGCCCTCTTTTCTTTTCTTTCTTTTTTTTTTTAATTTATTTTCTTTGGCTGCGTCAGGTCTTAGTTGCAGCATGCAGGGTCTTCATCACAGCGTGCAGGATCTTCCTTGTGGTGCGGGCTCTTCGTTGTGGTATGCGGGTTCCAGAGCACGTGGGCTTTGTAGTTTGCAGCACGTGGGCTCTCTTGCTGAGGCACGCGAGCTCAGTAGTCGTGGCATGTGGGCTTAGTTGCCCTGCGGCATGTGGGATCTTAGTTCCCTGGCCAGGGATTGAACCCACTTTCCCTGCATTGGAAGGCGGATTCTTTACCACTGGACCACCAGGGAAGTCCCTCAACCGTTTCTTTTATGGTATTCCCTGGCTTCTCACCATCTTGGTCACTCTAGATACTTTCTTGTGTTTGTCAATGTCCTTTTGGAGGTATTTTAAATGTTTCAAATACTCCACATATAGTCTGAAGAGCAAGTTGCATTGGCACTGTTACCTACTTTTATCTGAACACTATGGCCTGGGAAAACAACATGTGACTCTTAGGTTTCTTAGTAGCCAGGTCAAGCGGTCTTTTTATTGAGCTTTTGTTAACTAAAAACTTCAGGTCTTCATGTGAACTCACCAAGACAGGTTTTTTTCCCCTATTCTGTACTCTTTTTTTTTTTTTTTAAATTTATTTATTTTTGGCTGTGTTGGGTCTTCGTTGCTGCATGCAGTCTTTCTCTAGTTGTGGCGAACGGGGCAGGGGGCTACTCTTCGTTGCGGTGCGCGGGCTTCTCATTGTGGTGGCTTCTCTTGTTGTGGAGCATGGGCTGTAGGTGCACGGGCTTCAGTAGTTGCATCACGTGGGCTCGGTAGTTGTGGCACACGGGCTTAGTTGCCCTGCAGCATGTGGGATCTTCCCGGACCAGGGATTGAACCTGTGTCCCCTGCATTGGCAGGCGGATTCTTAACCACTGCGCCACCAGGGAAGCCCCCCCTATTCTGTACTCTTACTATGGATTACTTCAGCTTGCTAACCCTTAAAGTGTTTAAGGTAGCACATTTATCATCATTTTGTTGATTTCAGCTCATCTTCACAGCCCAGAGAATTCAGAACATTTTTTATTATATACATCTTCATTACTAACTCCCAGCTTTGAGTTGTCTGTAGATTTGTTTAGCATTTCGACATGGTTCTTTTAGAAATGCTAAGGACAGGGCTGTTTGCAGGTTAACGTTGCTCCATAATCTTTGAGAGTGGTATTTAACAACTGTGAATCTGTTAAATTATTGTCATCAAGCTCCTTGCTACTCAGACTGATCAGCAGCATCAGCATCACTTGGAGGCTTATTTAAAATGCACGCTCTCAGGCCTCACCCCCAACCTACTGAATCAGAATCTGTATTTTTACAAGATTTCCATATGATTTGTTTGTATGCTGAAATTTGAGAAGCACTGATCTAGTCCACATTTCTCCATAACGATAGGATGCAAAACCTTTTCAGACTCTGTACAGAAACCAAGCTAGACTAATCGGCAGTATTATCCTGATGCCCCTATCAAAGAGTTTCTCAACCCTGACTGCACAATGGAATTACCTGTGGAATTTTTAAAATATCACTGTCTGGTTCGCCCCAGAGAAAGCTCCCCAGGTGATTTTAATGTGAGAATCTTGTAAAGCAAGTTGTATGTGAAAGAAAACTATGTAAAGCAAATGAGGTTAATTTGGCAGTGAATTCCACTTCTGGTGAACATATTTCTTCTACGTGTTTGCAATATATCTGATAGTCTATTGCAGAATTTCCCCCTAGGTTTCTCGTCAGATTTTGCTGTGCTATAGCTTATAGACGTCACTTTCTTTGAAGATTACATCATCTAGCATCTCTCCTGTTCTCTGTGATTTCTCAGAGATTATCATTGGAAATATTGCAGTTTTGGCTCTTGATTCTCTCTGAGAAATTTGGTTTTTTCCACTACTTCCAGTTGGAAGATGATTCTCCGTGTTGAATAAAATAGAAGTTGAGTGCCTCTACCTACCATCTTCTGTTAATATACCAACCCCCTCACATGCTTAGTACAAGACTCCATTCTCCTTTCAGATTTTGTTTTTCAAAGCCATTTTAAAAAATCTTTCCCATACTTTTGAAAGTTTCTGTTCCTGGTGGGCTTTAGCCTCCCTGGCACTATTCTTAAGACTTTGTGCCATTCTTGTAACAGTCCTTGGTATGTGAGTTTTCTGTTATCTTTGGTTCATGTCCTTCAAATGTCAGAACTTACCAGATGTTTCTGCCTTCTTTGAAAGCTTTACATTTTTAAAGCCTTTCAGCCCTACTGAGTTGTATTTTTTTTGAATTTTATTTTTTTATACAGCAGGTTCTTATTAGTTATCCATTTTATACATATTACTGTATATATATCAATCCCAATCTCCCAGTTCATCACACCACCACCACCCCACGCCACTTTCCCCCCTTGGTGTCCATACGTTTGTTCTCTGCATCTGTGTCTCTATTTCTGCCCTGCAAACCGGTTCATCCTGTACCATTTTTCTAGGTTCCACATATATGCATTAATATACGATATTTGTTTTTCTCTTTCTGATTTCGCTCTGTGTGACAGTCTCCAGATCCATTCACGTCTCTACAAATGACCCAGTTTCGTTCCTTTTTAGGGCTGAGTAATGTTGCATTGTATATATGTATATATGTACCACATTTTCTTTATCCATTCGTCTGTCGATGGGCATTTAGGTTGCTTCCATGACCTGGCTATTGTAAATAGTGCTGCAGTGAACATTGGGGTGCATGTATCTTTTAGAATTATGGTTTTTGCTGGGTATATGCCCAATAGTGGGATTGTTGGGTCATATGGTAATACTATTTTTAGCTTTTTAAGGAACCTCCATACTGTTCTCCATAGTGGCTGTATCAATTTACATTCCCACCAACAGTGCAAGAGGGTTCCCTTTTCTCCACACCCTCTCCAACATTTGTTGTTTGTAGATTTTCTGATGATGCCCATTCTAACTGGTGTGAGGTGATACCTCATTGTAGTTTTGGCTTGCATTTCTCTAATAACTAGTGATGTTGAGCACCTTTTCATGTGCTTCTTGGCCATCTGTATATCTTCCTTGGAGAAATGTCTATTTAGGTCTTCTCCCCTTTTTTTATAATCTTTTTTTTTTTGGCTGTGTTTTGGGTCTTTGTTTCTGTGCGAGGGCTTTCTCCCGTTGCAGCGAGCAGGGGCCACTCTTCATCGCGGTGCGCGGGCCTCTCACTGTCGTGGCCTCTCGTTGTGGAGCACGGGCTCCAGACGTGCAGGCTCAGTAGTAGTTGTGGCTCAGGGAGCCAGTTGCTCCGCGGCATGTGGGATCTTCCCAGACCAGGGCTCGAGCCCATGTCCCCTCCATTGGCAGGCAGACTCTCAACCACTGTGCCACCAGGGAAGCCCCTCTCCCCTTTTTTTGATTGGGTTGTTTGTTTCTTTAATATTGAGCTGCATGAGCTGTTTATGTATTTTGGAGATTAACCCTTTGTCCGTTGATTTGTTGGCAAATATTTTCCCCTATTCTGAGGGTTGTCTTTTCATCTTGTTTGTAGTTTGCTGTGCAAAAGGTTTTAAGTTTCATTAGGTCCCATTTGGTTGTTTTTGTTTTTATGTCCATTACTCTAGGAGGTGGGTCAATAAAGATCTTGCTGTGATTTATGTCAGAGTGTTCTTCCTGTTTTCCTCTTAAGAGTTTTATAGTGTCCGGTCTTACACTTAGGTCTCTAATCCATTTTGAGTTTATTTTTGTGTATGGTGTTAAGGAGTGTTCTAATATCATTCTTTTACATGTAGCTGTCCAGTTTTCCCAGCACCACTTATTGAAGAGGCTGTCTTTTCTCCATTGTATATCCTTGCCTCCTTTGTCATAGATTAGTTGATCATAGGTGCGTGGGTTTTTCTCTGGTCTTTCTATCCTGTTCCATTGATCCATATTTCTGTTTTTGTGCCAGTACCATATTGTCTTGATTACTGAAGCTTTGTAGTATAGTGTGAAGTCAGGGAGTCTGATTCCCCCAGCTCCGTTTTTTTCCCTCAAGACTGCTTTGGTTATTCAGGGTCTCTTGTGTCTGCATACAAATTTTAAGATTTTTTGTTCTAGTTCTGTGAAAAATGCCATGGGTAGTTTGAAAGGGATTGCATTGAATCTGTAGATTGCTTTGGGTAGTATATTCATTTTCACAATGTTGTTTCTTTCAATCCAAGAACATGGTATATCTCTCCATCTGTTTGTATCATCTTTAATTTCTTTCATCAGTGTCTTATAGTTTTCTGCATTCAGGTCTTTTGTCTCCTTAGGTAGGTTTATTCCTAGGTATTTTGTTCTTTTTCTTGCAGTGGTAAATGGGGATGTTTCCTTAATTTCTCTTTCAGATTTTTCATTATCAGTGTACAGGAATGCAAGAGATTTCTGTGCATTAATTTTGTATCCTGCCACTTTACCAAATTCATTGATTAGCTCTAGTAGTTTTCTGGTAGCATCTTGAGGATTCTCTATGTATTGTATCACGTCATCTGCAAACAGTGACAGTTTTACTTCTTCTTTTCCAATTTGTATTCCTTTTATTTCTTTTTCTTCTCTGATTGCGGTTGCTCAGACTTCCAAAACTATGTTGAATAATAGCGGTGAGAGTGGACATCCTTGTCTTGTTCCTGACCTTAGAGGAAATGCTTTCAGTTTTTCATCATTGAGAATGATGTTTGCTGTGGGTTTGTCATATATGGCCTTTATTTTGTTGAGGTAGGTTCCCTCTATGCCCACTTTCTGGAGAGTTTTTATCATAAATGGGTGTTGAATTTTGTCAAAAGCTTTTTCTGCATCTATTGAGATGATCATATGGTTTTTATTCTTCAGTTTGTTAATATGGTGTATCACATTGATTGATTTGCATATATTGAAGAATCCTTGCATCCCTGTGATAAATCCCACTTGATCCTGGTGTATGATCCTTTTATTGTGTTGTTGGATTCTGTTTGCTAGTATTTTGTTGAGGATTTTTGCATCTATATTCATCAGTGATATTGGTCTGTAATTTTCCTTTTTTGTAGTATCTGTGTCTGGTTTTGGTATCAGGGTGATGGTGGCCCCATAGAATGAGTTTGGGAGTGTTCCTTCCTCTGCAATTTTTTGCAAGAGTTTGAGAAGGATGGATGTTAGCTGTTCTCTAAATGTTTGATAGAATTCACCTGTGAAGCCATCTGGTCCTGGACTTTTGTTTGTTGGAAGGTTTTTAATCACAGTTTCAATTTCATTACTTGTGATTGGTCTGTTCATATTTTCTATTTCTTCCTGGTTCAGTCTTGGAAGGTTATATCTTTCTAAGAACTTGTTCATTTCTTCCAGGTTGTCCATTTTATTGGCATAGAGTTGCTTGTAGTAGTCTCTTAGGTTGCTTTGTATTTCTGTGGTGTCTGTTGTAACTTCTCCTTTTTCATTTCTAATTTTATTGATTTGAGTCCTCTCCCTCTTTTTCTTGATGAGTCTGGCTAATGGTTTATCAATTTTGTTTATCTTCTCAAAGAACCAGCTTTTAGTTCTGTTGACCTTTGCTGTTGTTTCCTTCATTTCTTTTTCATTTATTTCTGAACTGATCTTTATGATTTCTTTCCTTCTGCTAATTTTGGGTTTTGTTTGTTCTTCTTCCTCTAGTTCCTTTAGGTGTAAGGTTAGATTGTTTATTTGAGATTTTTCTTGTTTCTTGAGGTAGGCTTGTATTGCTATAAACTTCCCTCTTAGAATTGCTTTTGCTGCATCCCATAGGTTTTGGATCATCGTGTTTTCATTGTCATTTGTCTCTAGGTATTTTTTGATTTCCTCTTTGGTAGCTTCAGTGAGCTCTTGGTTATTTAGTAACGTATTGTTTAGCCTCCATGTATTTGTGTTTTTTACGTTTTTTTCCCTGTAATTGATTTCTAATCTTACAGCATTGTGGTCAGAAAAGATGCTTGATATGATTTCAGTTTTCTTAAATTTACTGAGGCTTGATTTATGACCCTAGATGTGGTCTATCCTGGGGAATGTTCCATGTGCACTTGAGAAGAAAGTGTTGTAATCTCCTGTTTTTGGATGGAATGTCCTATAAATGTTAATTTAATCTATCTCGTCTGTTGTGTCATTTAGACCTTGTGTTTCCTTATTTATTTTCATTTTGGATGATCTGTCCATTGGTGTAAGTGAGGTGTTAAAGTCCCCCACTATTTTTGTGTTACTGTCGATTTCCTCTTTTAGAGCTGTTAGCAGTTGCCTTATGTATTGAGGTGCTCCTTTGTTGGGTGCATATATATTTATAATTGTTATATCTTCTTCTTGAATTGATCCCTTGATCATTATGTAGTGTCCTTCCTTGTCTCTTGTAACATTCTTTATTTTAAAGTCTATTTTATCTGATACGAGTATTGCTACTCCAGCTTTCTTTTGATTTCCAGTTGCATGGGATATCTTTTTCCCTCCCCTCACTTTCAGTCTGTATATGTCCCAGGTCTGAAGTGGGTCTCTTGTAGACAGCATATATATGGGTCTTGTTTTTGTATCCATTCAGCCAGTCCGTGTCTTTTGGTGGGAGCATTTAATCCATTCACATTTAAGGTAATTATCGATATGTTATCCCTCCCTTCCCTCCCTCCTCTTTTTTCACTGACTTGAGTCTTTCCTTGACCTCCCAGGCTAAGCTTATAGCTTCTTTCTCTGTTTAGGAGGTTGGACTAGACTTCTAATGACCCTTCCTACCCAGAGATGCTATGCTCTTTAGTGTCTTTTGTGTGTGTGTGCTGAAAACAGCTTCATTGACTCAGGCATCCTTAATCACTGTGCTCCTGGGATCTGGCTCCATTTTCTTAATTGTTATGGGTTTGTTTTTGTAGGTCCTTTTCTTCTCATGTGTTTCCCACTTAGAGAAGTTCCTTTAGCATTTGTCATAGAGCTGGTTTGGTGGTGCTGAATTCTCTTAGCTTTTGTTTGTCTGTAAAACTTTTGATTTCTCCATCGAATCTGAATGAGATCCTTGCTGGGTAGAGTAATCTTGGTTGTAGGTTCTTCCCTTTCATCACATTAAATATATCATGCCACTCCCTTGTGGCTTGTAGAGTTTCTGCTGAGAAAGCAGCTGTTAACCTTGTGGAAGTTTCCTTGTATGTTTTTTGTCATTTTTCCTTTGTTGCTTTTAATAATTTTTCTTTGTCTTTAATTTTTGTCAGTTTGATTACTATGTGTCTCGGCATGTTTCTCCTTGGGTTTATCCTGCCTGGGACTCTTTGCGGTTCCTGGACTTGGGTGGCTATTTCCTGTCCCATGTTAGGGAAGTTTTCAACTGTAATCTCTTTAAATATTTTCTCAGGTCCTTTCTCTCTCTCTTCTCCTTCTGGGACCCCTATAATGCGAATGTTCTTGTGTTTAATGTTGTCCCAAAGGTCTGTTAGGCTGTCTTCATTTCTTTTCATTCTTTTTTCTTTATTCTGTTCCGCACCAGTGAATTCCACCATTCTGTCTTCCAGGTCACTTATCCATTCTTTGGCCTCAGTTATTCTGCTATTGATTCCTTCTAGTGTATTTTTCATTTCAGTTATTGTATTGTTCATCTCTGTTTGTTTGTTCTTTAATTCTTCTAGGTGTTTGTTCTTTAATTCTTCTGGGTCTTTTTAAAGCATTTCTTGCATCTTCTCGTTCTTTGCCTCCATTCTTTTTCTGAGGTCCTGGATCATCTTCACTGTCAGTATTCTGAATTCTTTTTCTGGAAGGTTATCTATGTCCACTTCTTTTAATTGTTTTTCTGGGGTTTTATCTTGTTCCTTCATCTGGTACATAGCCCTCTGCCTTTTCATCCTGTCTATCTTTCTGTGAATGTGTTTTTTGTTCCACAGGCTGCAGGACTGTAGTTCTTTTTGCTTCTGCTCCTGAGTTGTATTTTTTATAAATTATTTTCAGGACTATTTATTGATCCTTCACAAGTGGACTTTGTCATGTTGTTAGTGTTCAGAATATTAACTGCTTAATATTAGCCAAATGTGGTTTTCTTTGGTTTGAGAAATTATGGCTGAACTTTTTCCTTTGTGCTTTTCTGTATTTTTAAAAATTAGCTGTGTGCTATTACCAATACTAAGTTGTTACTTAGGTATGTATGGGACATTTTGGCTTCCTTTTGTTTGTTTCTTTGATTGCCTGGCCCATATAACTTTTATGAGTGTTTTATTTAAGCTCTTGACTTCTAGTCTTCTTAAAGTTTCAAGTTATTATGAAAACAGTATCTTTCAGAAATTTATATAGTTTATTCTTACCAAAAGTAAGGAATCTTAGTTATGAGGTTAGGAAACTCCAAAAATATTGCATCTCCCTCTCCTTCTTTGACATATTTATCTTATTTGTTTAAACAATGATAGAGTAGTTCTAAAAATAATGATCTAAGAGAGACAATGGGGAGAGCTAGGTGTGCCCATGTACAGCCTAAAATTTGTTTAGACTCATTAGATAGGTAGAGAGGCTTCTTTGTTTTTATATCTGAAAGATGGTTTGTTTTTATTTTTCTCTAGTATTGACTTGTAAACATCCAGATACTTCATGTGTTGTGTGTGGGATTAAATCCTAGTACCAATATAGATTACCTCTTTTCTACAGATCAGATTTTCATATGTTTATGGAATTAACTTTTATTTTGTCAATGTGAACTTCAATAAGGTCAATCTGAGGTTGGAAGGAAAGGAATTAGAGAATGAAATTTTTTGTTTGGATTCTTCTCTTAGTTTAGTTTTCAGATATATGTTCTTTCTTTTTAATTTTGTTTTCAGTTTTAGAAATTTCTATTGACATATCCTCATACTCACTGATTATTTCCTCAGCCATGTCCAGTCTACTACTGAGCTCATCAAATATATTGTTTTTTTCTTTTAAGTGGGAAGCAGCCGCATAGCACAGGGAGATCAGCTCGGTGCTTTGTGACCACCTAGAGGGGTGGGATAGGGAGGGTGGGAGGGAGACGCAAGAGGGAGGGGATATGGGGATATATGTATACATATAGCTGATTCACTTTGTTATACAGCAGAAACTAACACACCATTGTATAACAATTATACTCCAATAAAGATGTTTAAAAAAAAAAAAGTGTTGGCTAGTTTCATGTACTATCCCAGAGCGGGGGTTGGCAAACTTTCTGTAGAAGTCCAGATAGTAAATTTTTTTCACTTTGCTAATCAAAATTGAGCATATTACATAGTTATTTATTTAAAAACAGAGAAACCAAATTTCCACAAAGTTTTTCTTGATAAAACTCACAATGTAATAATAATTGAGTACAGTGTTTTGTAATATAGGTCTACTAATGAGAAGAATGGTATTCTTTTGCTGGCGGAGGGGTAACATTTTGCTTAATTGGTTCTAAACGTACTCCTTTTCAAAATCATTTGCAGATGTTCCTTTAGTGTTTTCTGACTTGAAGTGAGATTTTACATATTTCATCTTTGAAAATGTCTATTCACACATATAGGTAGGTCTTGCTCTCTAATCAGTACACAAGCATAGAATTTTAATGAAGTATATTCACCCCTTTAGAAGGTGTTTATCGAATTTTTCATTAGATTCTTCTCTAGATATTTACTTTTTAGCAAGCATATCATTAGACTGCAGAGTCATCACTTTCAGTTGAAGGCTAGGTGGAAGCTCCTCAGTTACACAGTTAAGTGGATTTTGAAACAAGGAAATTTCCTTTGTACTTGCATTGAGGTCCAAAAAACACTTCTGGAATTGTAGTTTGTGCTTAGAAAATATATCTGCTACAATTTCTATAGGAATGGAGCTCTCATTTCTTCGATAGCACAAGAAGTGCATAAAGCAGCTTGACATTGTGATTCCAGTGTTAGTTATTGTTGAAATGACTTTACTGTAGTATAAGATTTACATATTATCTAAGCACTGTAATTTTAGGTTGAGTTCATTCAGAAACATTATGAAGTCTTCAGAAAAAGCTAATTTCCCAAGCCATTCCTTGTTTGGTAATAGTAACTGAGAGTAGTTCCTTTCATTCAGAAACAAATCTAATCTTGGACCTGGGTACAACAAATCACAGTAAAACTTTACCAGTGCTAAGCCATCAAAATGAGCACCTGGTAGAGCAAGTCAGGATATTCAGCTTCTATTTCTGACAAAAATTCATGGAACTCACTATGTTTAAGTCCACTGTAGTGAAGTTCACCGTTGACATTACTGGTTCAATAATGATAGATACAAATATTTTTTACAAACTACCTATAACTGCTATATAATGAATAACCATAGACTTTAAACACCTTACATTTTCATAGGCATTGTAAATTTGTCCAAGTAGGTCTACACTTTTTTTTTAACCACTGTTTCAGTTGTAACACATCTTAGCAGATTCCACTTCATGTTGTGCTGAATTAGTGTTTCTCAGCTTCTTTGAAAATATTATCACCTGTAGTTGTTCCATGCAAACTCTTCATAGAGGCCACTTCTGTAGTTACTTCAAACTCCTCAAATAATCAATGCTTGACTCCTTGAATAAACAGCTGAATAGTATCAGTTATATTTGTCAGCTCATCAAGAACCAAGGAAAACCACTGGAAATCATTTGCTCCCTTGTTTTTCACTTGATTATTGACATATCCCAGTATCCTCAACTTTCTGAGCAACTGTTCTCATCAAAAGGCTAATAATCTTAAACAAGTTTATTTTCTGTGGACACGTTTCTTTAGCTTCTGCAGTCAAACACAGTTTAACTAACACATCATTGACAAATGGCTTTGCTTGCTTAGCCAACAAATGAGCCACTTGGAAACTTACTTTGGTTGAAGCCTCATTTTTTATTTTTGTGAGGAAATATTTTGTGATGAGATACTTTGTTTTAAATTTTTTAATTTTTCAGGCTGTAGCTTTCCTGTGAATTGGGAATATTGTGATGAGTGCTTAGTCTGATAATATTAATGTATATTTTATTTTAGCACAGTTTTAGCGCTGTTGCATTATAAATATTACCTTTGCCATCTAATAACAAAATAATCCATATTCCACTGCACCTTTAGGCATTTGAAGTCCATTTTCTCTTCATTTAATATGATGAGTGTGCATTGGTAATTTAAAAAATGTCACAGTGTGGTGATAAGCATGGCACTTGAAATGCTGTCAAGTTATAGTTGCATCGCTGCAACTTACAGTGCACAGATCGCCAGTGCAAAGTAGTGAGAGTGCCACATACAGTCTTGGTCACAACTACTCAGCTCTGCCATTATAGCATGAAGCAGCCATAGAAAATATGTAAGTGAATGTGTATGGCTGTATTCCAATCAAATTGAACACTGAAATTTGGATTTCATATAATTTTCACACATCACAGAATATTCTCTTAAAAAAACATTTAAAGGTGTAAAAATCATTCTTAGATCTCAAGGAGAAAAAAATAGGTACCAGGGCTAAATTTGGCCCATGGGCCATAGTTTGCCAACCCCTGACCTAGTCTTTTCGTAGTATAACAGTGCTTTTCAGGAGTTTTTCTGTTATGAAATTTCATTCATATGAGGTCTTAAAATCCACGTCTGGACCTGCATTCTGGATTTTCGCATAACTAAAACTGTTCTATAGAATACATACTGACTTCTGTTTTCAAGATTGATCTCCTTTCTCCTTTTAGATAATTTTCCACTTGTTCATCAAGATGGAAAGCTCAGATTCTAACGATAAAGGAAGCGGTGATCAGTCTGCAGCACAGCGCAGAAGTCAGATGGACCGATTGGATCGGGAAGAAGCTTTCTATCAATTTGTAAATAACCTCAGTGAAGAAGATTATAGGCTTATGAGGGATAACAATTTGCTAGGCACCCCAGGTATGCAATGTGTAGTTTAAGGATTTATATATGTAAATTGCTGGTCTTAAAAAAAAAAAAGGAAACCTGTATTTTAAAAAAATGTTTCTTTAGCCATTATGAAGTATGATTTTAATACAAGGGATGTAGAGTGACATTAACTGCTGTACTTATTACATGATTTTGTTCACTCATATTTGGAATTATCCTATGTCAGGTTTTTTAGTTAGGAATTATATTATGAATTTATAATGAGCTAAATTCAAGAGAGTGGACCTGAACAATCTTTTTGTTATTTCTCTTTATATAACTTACTAGACATTAGTAGTCTTGAGGAGCTAATGGGAACTTCAGTTCTTAGGACAGACTTACTCTGTCATAATCAACCAGAGCTAGCCTTGGGTAAAATAGTCAATTATTCAGAACTTTGTGCTTGGTTATTCTCCTTTGCTTGATTAGGTCCCATTTGATTCTAGTTAAATTTCATTATCTCCCTTCCTCCTTGTTTCTCCTTAATTCTATTAACCTTTGAGTGATTCCTTAAATTTTAAAAGGTAAGGTGTTAGTTAGCATGGCTCTTATAAGAGGGAGTGCATTTTGAGACAACAGTACCAGATTTGAGTCAGAATGCCAAAGTTGGCATTCTCGCCCTGCCATATATTAATTAACACGTCAGTCTCTCACTCAGTCTGAGTTTCATTGTTTTAAAATGCAGATAACATCTGCCTCCCAGAGTTGCAGTTTTAAACGATGAGATACTGTATGCAAAAGCATTTTGTAAACTGGAAAGAAATGTGAATAAATATAAGTTGTAATATCATGCTCTCAAATAGTTGAATTTTACCCAGGTTTCCTACTTACTCTCTGGTTGTCATCTCAGATGGATAAGTCATTGTTTTTTATTCATAATTTGGCAAACATTTTAAACTATTTTAGGTGAAAGTACTGAGGAAGAGTTGCTGAGAAGACTACAACAAATTAAAGAGGGCCCACCACCACAAAACTCAGATGAAAATAGAGGTAAATTTTGGTGGGGGGAGGGGTGGAGGATGGAATGGATAAGGAGCTTCCTAATGATAAATGTCAGCCAAAGATAATCTAGCAATGGCACAAATTAATTTGGTGCTAAGTAACTGCTCATAAAAACAACTGGCATTTTCTTGATATTTGGTGAGAATGTTAACTTTTTTTTTCTGCTTCACCTTTGGGTTTTTTGTGTTAATTGGAACATAGTGAGGAATGGCCTATTTTAAATGTGATTTTTTTTTTCTTGATTTTCCACCTCCATTGAAATTTCCCCCTACCTACTGTATTATTCCTTCCTTATAAACATGAGTTCCTCACCAGCAGAAAGACATGTTGCATTCTCTAATCTGATGGTTCTCAGTGGGGTATAATTTTGCCCCCTAGGGGACATTGGCAATGCCTGGAGACATTTTTGGTTGTCATGACTGGGGGTTTGCTATTGGTATCTAGTGGGTGGAGGTCAGGGATGCTGCTAAACATCCTAAAATGCACAGCACAGCCCCCACAACAAAGACTTATCTGGCTCAAAATATAAATAGTCCCACTGTTGAGAAATCTTGCTCTTACCTCGGGTCTGGTGTTTCTCCCTCAATGTGAAATAGGGAATTTGACTAACATAAGAAGCCATGATAACAGTTAGGTTCTCGAATGTGCCATTATATGTACTGTGCTAGCTTCAGACTATTTACTTGGTCTGATCTCCAATTTCATGTTAATTTAAAATCTTGGTAACGTGAAGAAGTATTCAAATACTTTTAAACCTGTAAATCTTGTTTATATTTTTGCAGTGACTAAAGCAGTCTTGTATTTTTAAATGTCCCATATTATCAAAGGCACTTAAGTCAAGAGCCTAAAGAAATGTAGACTAATGAAAATTTGACAAAAAAATGTAATTTGAACTAAAATATTAGCCCTGTACCTTAACTGGTGTTTACCTTGGTTGATTACATTAGTGTTGACAGTGGACTGAAAAAATGTTGTCATCTGACAGCCCACAGTGGTATGTTAGGCTCTGTATATGATGAAGTGCTAAAAATAGAGTTCTTCCCAATTCCCTTTTTTTAAAAAAAAATTCCCTAAATTTCTCTACGATTAGCTTGCTCTTTTAAAATGGAATTGAAACTTTCCTGCTTTTACTGCAAATCAATGCAGTATGGTTTACAAAAATCTGTAAATGTGAAATCTGTTCAGAATCTTTGTTCTTTTTTTCTAATATGAAGTTTCTGAGTACTCTTACATGATTTCCTAATTTTAATAGTTCCTTTTTCTTCCTCTGTTCCCTCCCTTTTTTAAAAACAGGTGGAGACTCTTCAGATGATGTGTCTAATGGTGACTCTATAATAGACTGGCTTAACTCCGTCAGACAAACTGGAAATACGACAAGAAGTGGGCAAAGAGGAAACCAATCTTGGAGAGCAGTGAGCCGGACTAATCCAAACAGCGGTGATTTCAGATTCAGTTTAGAGATCAATGTTAACCGTAATAATGGGAGCCAAAATCCAGAGAATGAAAATGAGCTATCTGCAAGACGTTCTAGTGGAGAAAGTATGGACAACAACAGCCAAAGGCAAGTGGAAAATCCACGATCTGAATCAACATCTGCAAGGCCACCCAGATCAGAACGAAATTCAACTGAATCATTAACAGGAGAAGCCCCACCTACCAGAGGTCAGAGAAGGGCAAGAAGTAGGAGCCCAGACCATCGGAGAACCCGAGCAAGAGCTGAAAGAAGTAGATCACCTCTGCATCCAATGAGTGAAATTCCACGAAGGTCTCATCATAGTATCTCATCTCAGACTTTTGAGCATCCTTTGGTAAATGAGACTGAGGGAAGTTCTAGAACCCGGCACCACGTGACATTGAGACAGCAAATAAGTGGACCTGACTTGCTAAGTAGAGGTCTCTTTGCAGCTTCTGGAACCAGAAATGCCTCACAAGGAGCAGGGTCTTCAGATACAACTGGCAATGGTGAATCTACAGGATCAGGCCAGAGACCTCCAACCATAGTCCTTGATCTTCAAGTAAGAAGAGTTCGTCCTGGAGAATATCGGCAGAGAGATAGCATAGCTAGCAGAACTCGGTCAAGGTCTCAGACGCCAAACAACACCGTCACTTACGAAAGTGAACGAGGAGGTTTTAGGCGTACGTTTTCACGTTCTGAGCGAGCAGGTGTGAGAACCTATGTCAGTACCATCAGAATTCCAATTCGTAGAATCTTAAATACTGGTTTAAGTGAGACTACATCTGTTGCAATTCAGACCATGTTAAGGCAGATAATGACAGGTTTTGGTGAGTTAAGCTACTTTATGTACAGTGATAGTGATTCAGAGCCTAGTGGCTCAGTCTCGAGTCGAAATATGGAAAGGTCAGAATCACGGAATGGAAGAGGGGGTTCTGGTGGTAGTAGCAGTTCTGGTTCAAGTTCCAGTTCAAGTTCCAGTTCAAGTTCCAGTTCTAGTTCCAGTTCCAGTCCTAGTTCCAGTTCCAGTGGTGAAAGTTCAGAGACTAGCTCAGAGGTATTTGAAGGCAGTAATGAAGGAAGCTCATCATCAGGCTCATCAGGTGCCAGGCGAGAGGGTCGACACAGGGCCCCAGTAACATTTGATGAAAGTGGCTCTTTGCCCTTCCTTAGTCTGGCTCAGTTTTTCCTCTTAAATGAGGATGATGATGACCAACCTAGAGGACTCACCAAAGAACAGATTGACAACTTGGCAATGAGAAGTTTTGGTGAAAACGATGCATTAAAAACCTGTAGTGTTTGCATTACAGAATACACAGAAGGCAACAAACTTCGTAAACTACCTTGTTCCCATGAGTACCATGTCCACTGCATCGATCGCTGGTTATCTGAGAATTCTACTTGTCCTATATGTCGCAGAGCAGTCTTAGCTTCAGGCAACAGAGAAAGCGTTGTGTGATTAAGGTCTGAACTCTCAGCTATGTAGCTGGTATAGTGATGGGCAAACAGGAATCACTTGCTTTATGTCCACTTTTTGAGTGGTGCTTAAATGTAAAGTAGCAACCTGAATTGAGTCATTGCTTTCTGAATGAATTATTGTCCTTTCTCTAATTTCTGTTCCAGAATAAAAGGAAATATTTAAAAAGCAACGTTTTAGGACATAAAAATCTGATTTCAGTATCAGTAATTGTTATTACTGATGATTTATCATATATAGTTGTCAGTTTCTCCTTTGTTATCTTAAAAGATCTGCCTTAGCAATGGCTTTTATCTGTTTCATGTTGATCTTTAAAGTTTCCTATGCCATAGGAAAGAGGGGCGAAGGAAATTCCCAGTTTAGACTAAGTTACAGTACATGTTTCCTAAGTGATTGCTTAAAGCTATACTGTTCCCAGTTATTAGTTGGCACAAATTCACCTACATTCTGAATATCATTTGTTCACCTTTCAGACAAGGTGATATTGGACATGTCAGTGTAAATAACACTAAGGTTAGGATCTTCTAAGTGTATAACTGTCTCCTAAGCCCATCACTGTGGCACACTGTAGAGTGAGCTTATAGTTTAATTGAGATATTTATCTTGTGGAAATATTAAAAAAAAAAGCCTATGCTTGTGTAAGTGAAAAAAAATCACATTCATTTGTTTAAAAATGTAAAGCTATTTTGTAGAGGCTCAGTACTTTTCCAATGCACTGTTGTATTAATGCGTTAAAAATTGTAAAGTACCATGCTTAGAAATGAAAAAACTGCTTTTTGTGAGCCAACATAGTAAAAAACACACCAAACAAAGTACAAAGCTGCTTTTGTAAGTGTGTAGATGTAAGAGCAGAACATATCTATGATATTTAATGTATGTGAACAGCTACTGTGACATGCAAAGGAAAGGACAGAGTGCAGAATTGAACTGCATTGAAGATCAGTGGAAATTGTTTATTTTAACTTGGATTTAGGCAGGAAATGAAAGACAGGAGGAGTAAAGAAAACTGCTTGGAAGAACTTAAACTTTTCATGAAGACAGTAGTCATACAGATGTGAGTGAACTGGTTTCATATGGTGAGATCCTGGACACAGTATTCTACTTGAGCAGATGACGCAAATTTGGCAGAGCTTTGGTTTAAGGAAAACAAACCACTAGCCCTTAGCACAAGTTACACTGATGTTTTTTACAAGACTGCTCCTCAAAAAAAAAAAAAAACCCAAAAAGCAAAAGATGGAGGAAAGAGACTATAAACCACTTTTAGCATAGGAATTGAAGTTGGTGCAGATGTATGTACTAATAGGAAAGTCTCAAATTTGCATTGTTTTCGAGATTTGTCATTCAAGGTACCGGTGCCCACTTGTTTAATGTTTTGTTACTCTCTCTCTAACACAGACCTAACATCTCACATTTAAAGACAAGGTGAAGAATTAAGGGATTTTTATTCTTTGTGGAAAGTGAGTCGTGTTGGGTTATTTGAAATTGAAATTTTAAATGTGCTGCCCATATTTGAAGTTGAGAATGCTGACTCACAAATCTATGGGATATGCACTTTATGTTGTTTCCTTAGTAAGCTTTGTGAAGAACCCCAGTACTCTTGCCAACTTTCTCTTGAGGCTCGTTGGGGTTAGGATTAGTCTGACTGTGGAGGACTGTCTTTGTTTTTCTGGGAAAAGCTAATGGGCCCAAAGAGGGATTGAACACATCCTTGGCCTTTAACAAAGTGAGCTAATTACCCAGGCCTAGTCAGATACTCTACAAAATAAACAAGTCTGCTTTAGAAATTATCTGGCCACCTTAACTGTTATCAACTCAGCTGTAAAGATTATTTCAAAGCTCATTCTTTCATATTTTCCTCTGGCTTTCAATCCTACCTAAGTATCAAGGAAATTGTAAATATGGTAGTTGTTTACTAAGGATATGTACTGCTCTTGCAAGGAAATAATGTCCAAACAAAGCTTCACTTATTTTTTTTTAATATAAGCAGATTTCACTGTTTATGGCGCTTATGTAATACATTTTATCTTTTTAAAAAAATTGTCCATGTAAAAGTCAGGATTCCTTTATATTTGTGAGCCATGTCTCCTTTCCTAAGGGTGTATTCTTTGGTTTTCAGATCTGCAGGGTATTCCTGATTGGCTAAAAACAAACCCAGTTTCCTGTTGGTATAAAATGTCCCATTCTTATATAGGGGTGTTCATTTTAAATAGTTTAAAAACAACTGCATCACATTCTAAGCATAAAAGAAAGTTATTAACAGGTACCTTCCTAACCTCCCAAGATGTATTTTACTCATTTGTGAAGTATTAAAGAGGTAACTCATGCAGAATGCTGGTTATGAATGTAGATATTGAAGCTATTCATAAACACTGGAAATAGAATTTTAAGTTTTTAGCCTTCAGTAGGATGCACATATTGGACATGTGCATGTGGAAACCTTTTTCAGTAGCACTCATTAATTTCCATTGGATTGTGTAGAATGGATGCAAATATTTTAGTGGAATTTGCTACTTGATTTTTTTTTTTTTTGCAAGGTCCATGACCAATATGTACTTACTAGTATGGACATTGAAGACAAGGTCATTTGTAGGTGTCAGATGTACATTGGAGAACAAAAATCTTTTTTCCCACCAGCATCCAAACACCTGTTCTCTTGAGGAAGCATTTTCTTGCAAAAGACTTTACATTTCATTTTGTATCTTTGCACTTTTTCTTTATTACAGGAAGGTTCTGTCTTGAGGACCTAGTTTGAACTTCATGCAGTAATAGGAACAAGAAAATCAATGTTGGGATTACATTGTTCAAGGCATAGGGAAAAGTACTAAAAATGGAATTTCCTTGAATATTTCAGATTATTTTTTAAAATTCACTTACTAGTCTGAAACATTTGAGGTGTTATGTTTAACTCCAAGCAGTTGACATGATTGAGATTAGTACTAAAAACAAAATTGAACAAGTTAGCTTTAAAGTTTGCAGACTTTATCTGTAGCAACACTAGAAGATGAGCCATATTCTTAATTTGGAATATTTGCTCTAAAAAGAACACATTAGTTATACCTCAGTGGTGTTGATGGAGGTGGGGATTGAGAAAAGTGTTCACATTAGTGTTGGAGTATAGGTAATCAGTTGTACAGTTAACAATGACAAAAAACGTTTAGCACCAGGATTTTATATATATATGTATGTGTGTGTATATATATATATGTATAAAATCTCTAAAAACATGATTGTTGGAGTTCATCCAAACTTTAAGATTAGGAAACTATTATCTATAAGTGTTACCTCAAGTAATTTTTTTTCCCTGGGAAAACATGTTCATTCCGTGCCAAGTATTCTCTCCTAGTGTCCGTGTCTCAGATTATATTTATGAAGGGTTATCACTTAATATACTTTGTATTTAATCACCTGCTTCCCAGATGTCCATGACATAAAATGGGTCAAGCATCAGCCATAACTTTTGGCAGTTCGCAAAATACCCATGTGATAAGGAGGTGAATGGCCATTTTTACAGCTTGCTAGAATACAGTGGCACCTTGTGGTTGTTGTTGATACTTTTAAAGATGGAGGATATTTTTATTCCTCCCTTTACTCCACCCCATTTCTTTGTTGTTTTGTGAACGAAAAATACTTGTAATCTGCCTTATTTGAGTTTTTAAGTTTTACCTTACTGGCTTCCCTGTCAAATGTATTACCAATATTAAATACATAGAAGCCACGTTTGCAGGGCACTTTTATTGTCTTATAAGACTATGCTGATTGCTACTTTCTAAAGTATTCTGTACCTTAGTAATGCAAGAGACTGATAAGGCACATGTTAAAGTGTCAGGCGTTTTTTCCCCCTTAGTATAATTCTTCAGTATGTGTAATACTCAGTAACAGTGTTGTAATTCATTGAGTTAACGAGTAAATTGTGCGCTTTTGAAAAAACATTTGAAAATGTAAGTCAACTTATAACATGCTTCATTTGGAAAATTAAAGTGCAAGGTCCAAGTAACTAGTATTTCAGTTATTTTTAAATCAGATTTTTAATAAGCAACTAAGAAATAGCTGTGAGTTACGTACCTGCCCTTTACAATTTTTAGCATTCTGAAATGAGTTCTTAACTGGAACATTTCTAAAATACTAATATTCCCAACAAGTAAACAATCTCACTTGATTTAAGTAACTCCATTTTGTATCTAAAATACAGTATAGAATTGAGCTGTTACTGAGCTGTTGGACTCTCAAGGAATAACAAGTTTGTATCAGTTTTACAATTTTCATGTCTACATAGGTATTTTAATTCAAATTTGAAGAAAATAGGCACACCCTTCAACACTCAGAGATACTTATTTTTGATTAGGATTTGTTTACTAAAGACCCCCAAGCTGCTTTATAGTTACTTAGATTGAGTGATATCTTAAAGACATGCAGTGAAAGTGAACCCCATCATACCACTGTGCCTAGTTATTTCAGGGTTCCTCTATCAGTTCCTCATCTTGCAGATTTATCCTAATACCAAGGTATGGCTGAACCAGCTGTCCAGCCTTAACTCTTGAGTGCCCCTTTGCTAACGTTCTTTTAACTGAGTGATTTGTGTTTTAACTGTCCAATGTTTGGATTTTACCTCTTGATGGCTCCATTTGTCCCTGGTGCTGCTTTTAAAGATGTAGGGCCATGTGATCAGGTATCAAGTTGAGTAGGTACGCAATTGGCCTGGTTATGTATCTGTGCCTGTTTTATCTTCTCCCAGGAAGAGCTGCTTTGGTATAGATGTTTACTTAGATTCAGATAAAGAACTGGGCAGCGATTTTGGAAAGCTTTCTGAAGCCTATAAGAACCTGAGGGGATTTGGAGGGGGAACAGTAACAAAGGCTGCCTTTATGTCTTTGAACATGAAGCACATAAATGTATGTTCTGTAAAGACTAAAGTGATTGTTATACCAGGGCTTCCTGACCTCTGGGAGAGACTTTCAAAAAAGCAGAAAGGAGCACAAAGTGAAGTGAATTTGGTTGGTTTGCTTTATCTGGTTTCTCATTTTCTTTCAATTTAAACCTGAACACAACACCCTTCTCCAGTATCTATCCAGCAGACTCCTGGTTGGGAAGCCCTGTGTTAAATTTTGAGAATGTACCCAGTTTCCTTTTTTTTTTTTTTTTTTTTGTACAGTGCTTTACATCTGCTAAAAGTTAACTTGTTTAATGCAAAACAAGACCTTGAAGGGTCAGTCATACTAAAGCTGGTTTGATTATTAATAGTTATCTTTTAGGAAGAAGCTTTTTCCCTATGTAAGATGTCATACTGCAGATTTAAAATATAGACTATCAATAAAATGCATGAAGTGATCATTTGTGCTTGATCATCTCTCCTTGGGTTTTTCTTTTAAAAGGGAAATCTGATAAAGGTTCTGTTGCTCACACCAATGTCAGATGTGGTTTTTAGAATCAAGTAGAATTACAGTGCAACCTTGATTTTGATTCCCCTCAGTGTGGGCAGGTACTGGTTTATGGAATATAACTTCCGTATCATGTAATTTAATGGCTTAATCTTTCAGTGGTTAAAAGATTAAACTCTATTCCTATATAAGAATCCGGGAAAGATTTATGTAAACGACATTTTAAGTAGGTGCATCTTTGCTGTTTCTTGTATTCTCCCCATTGCCCTGCCCACTCCCTTGCTTGATCTCTGTAAATACAAAAACTTGTCTAGGTGTGCATGTGTGCTCACACAGCTTTTGTCTTCCATCCCTACTTCCAATCTCTTAAACATGTTGCCTAAACCACTAAGAGTCTTTGTTTCTAAGTAGGTCATCACATTCTGATACCTGGATGTGACTTCCCCTTGGTACTGGTATTCATTTAGCTGATGGTGAATTTTATTACCATTTCATTTCCTCTAGTGCCTACAGAGCCCTATCATTGGCATAGGAACACAGTTCCTCGGGATTTTTGGTGTGGTCAGCTCTTCTTTTCCCCATGACCTTCCCAGGGTTTTACTTTTAGTGTCGTTCATGATTCTATTCTTTGAAACTCAAGAACACCAACACCACTGAATAGTTCACATTCTAGACAACAAAGTAAGCCAATACACAGGCATCATGTTGAGGGAAATTTAGAAAAGGACCATTACCTAGAACAATTTGGTAAATCAGAGTGGATTATAGCTATACTCTTAATGGTCGTTTAAAAAACAGGAAATGAAAGCTAGGGTCCAGTTTCTTTGAATTCAGGCAATATTTAAATTTAAGACCTTGCAAATGGATTACTAATGGCTATATTAAAAACAGCTAATTTTTTTCTGGTTGCTGTCAGGTGTTTTATTAAGTATTATAAGTTAATCCTCAGTTATTCTGAGGTTTATTATTACCACCCTGTTTTATAAATGTTGTGACTGAGATACTGGCATTTGGTAATTTGCCCAAGGTCACGTAATGAGTGGCAGAGTATTTCCAAGTCTGATCTCTGATTCCAGAGCTTATTTTCATTGTGCTCTTAATCCTGCTGCCATAATATGGGCCCTAATTTGTTTTTTTAAATATTTATCTCAAGTCCTAGAGTAATTAATTACTTATGAGGTATGATTTCTTAGAATAAACATTGGTTTTGGGTAGTTTGCCAAGGAAAACTCAAAGGGCAAGTCTGAGAAGGATGAAAGATCATATATTGTAAATTCTGTAAGTCACTTTGGGCATTACTAAATACACCTTAGCGTTATGTGTATCAAGGTGTTTCACTTCCAAAAATTTGGAAGGAGGCTGGAATGTGTTGTAGAAATCTTTAATGTTAATGGTCATCTCAGCCTCATTAAATGTGCTCTTGGCCCCAGTTATGACTTGATTTGAAATATGAAATGACTAGAAAAAAATTGTAGCTTTTTTTCTTAGAATGCCAGCCAGTTTTATTGGCATCCAAGTTAATGCCCTTTAAAGTTGCCTTGGGCAACCATAGGCATTCCAAGAATGTCATGCTTGCTCAGAAGATACTTGGAACTTGTGAGCAACTGAGAGAAGCAGCCCTCTTCAGTTTGTTCATGTGGTCATCCTTGAGATGAGTCTTGACTGTTTCAAAGAATTATCTTTTTCTCAGTGGATGGAGATTGCCACCCTTAAGCATATTCAGAAAAATACTGTGTGTTCTGAAAGCAATCACAAACAAGGCAGTTCAAGTAATAGATTTAGGAAAAGTAAATGGCTGCCTAGGTGAGTGCTTTAAAAAGATTATCACGCCTCATTCAACATTTAAACACAGGGAGAAATAGAACCCCTACTCACAAGGAGCAGGCGTTTCAGTGGGGAGACATGTAAAGTATTACAAAAACCTTAGAAGATACACATAGTGTAATTATCCATCCCCATGCAAATGATATTTGACGGGAGCAGTGAGGAGGAACGGAGTGAACAAGGGCTCATCTGAATTTAGAGTTTGTTTCCTCAGCTAATAAGAGGTAAATACGTATTGTGCTTGCACTATGTACTAGGCATTGTGGTGGTCCGAGGTTTCTCTTCCCCTTGTTTTTGGCAGGATGGGGACCCGAAGCCTCTGAAAATATTGCTGAATTTCTCAGTGGACAGTGTTGCTGACTGTGATGTACCTACTTTTAAAAAAATTCACAATTTCCCCTATCTGTACCAGATGTTCTAGAATAGTGCTGTCCAGTGGGAATATAATGCAAGTCACGTGTAATTTAAAAATCTCTAGCAGCTACATTACAAAAGGAATAAAGATAAGAGTTGCAATTAATGTTTATTTAACCCAATAAAGTAAAAATCTTTTAACGTGATCAATATAAAAATTATTAGATATTTACATTGTTTTTTTTTTCATATTGAGTCTTCAAAATCTATTTTACACGTATACTATGTCTCATTTTGGACACCAAATGCTCAGTAGCAACAAGTGGCTAGTGGCTACCATATTGAACAGTACAGTTCTAGAACAATATGGGAGAGAGTGATTAAAGTAGGTGGGATGCAAATGGTGATATGTTTTAAAAGTTCACCTGTAGATATGCATACCTTATCTGCTCACACTGCCCTAGAACTAAATAGGCATCATGCTTTTACTTGCGTGTCAAAGCTGTGGCTTAGAGTGTCTATCCAAGCTTACAAAACTACCATCTTTCTCCTCCCCTTTTGAGGTTAAAAGAATACACTCCCTACCAAAGCTTGAAGTCTAACCATTAACAATAGCAAAAAACCTTACTTAGCTGGTTGAGGGCTCTTATGATTTAAAGGTTAGGGAAGCCCATCACAACTCCACCATTATGTAGCAGCTAATAAATAGCAGTTGTTACATTTACTTATTGCAGGAACAAGCACCCAAAGTTTAATGTGGATTCTCTTAGTTCAGTTATGTTAAAATAATACAAATAATTTCCAAGCAGTTGCTATATAATCTGAAATTGCTGCGTTTGAATACTCCTGGCATAGGTTAGAAACTGCTAACCTGGATTTACAATCTGTTTCTACTTTGTAGCGATAATATATATGTTTAAATGAGTTTCTTGGAATGGAAGGGGGAAGTTAACATGAGAATAGAGGCTACCAGATCAAACTTCAGCCTCAGTGAAAGTATTTCCCAACACCAAGTCTCTCTGATGCCATTGCTGAAAGTTTGTTTTGTTTTGTTTGGCAACATGAAGTGAAATATTAACTCCTGTGAAGAAAGAGCTTTTGGAGTTGAGGTTTTAGAAAAAGCTGATTCATTTGGCTTGGCTTTACTTATATTTTCTGTGTGAATATAATGTAATATTTTCTGTGGCCTTTTTATTTAAGAATCTGAAAACCCACTTAGTAGTACAGGATGGATGTTGGTTTCTAGCATGGGTGACAAACCTATCTCTAGCATGTGAATCAGATTGCTTACTTGGAAGAAGCCAGAGGAGCACATCACCCAGCTTCTTTCAGAATCTTGGGTGTAGCCCCTCTAGATTAAAGGTGAAAATTACAGAAGAGTCATTCTGTTTTGTCTTGGCCCTGCCCTTTCCTGGGAGAAGGAAAAGAATGGAACAGTGTCTGAGGCTCTGTTAACACGAAGATACAGGATTGTTCCTAAGGAGAGACCAACTTGGCAGCTAAGCCCAAATTCTGCCCTATTGCTCAAATTAAAAAGAACACTTCCCTAATAATACTATCTTCTCTGGCATCCAAGGTAATCCCTTTTCTCCACATGTGCGGACCAGTAACATCTACATTTTTAAATAGGAAAATCATTCAGCCTAATCTACTAAATAGAAATATATTCCAAACTTCATTTTAGTGATGTTATCTAACAGCCCTTGTACAGATATGGGCACTGACTGGGCCCTTTCTCCGTTATTTATTTTTTTAAGTCTGAAGTCAAAATCACTTGGAAAAAAAAAAAGCTGGAGAAGCCATTCTTTTTTTTTTTTTTTAACATCTTTATTGGAGTATAATTGCTTTACAATGGTGTGTTAGTTTCTGCTTTATAACAAAGTGAATCAGCTATACGTATACATATATCCCCATATTCCCTCCCTCTTGCGTCTCCCTCCCACCCTCCCTATCCCACCCCTCTAGGTGGACACAAAGCACAGAGCTGATCTGCCTGTGCTACGTGTCTGCTTCCCACTAGCTAGCTATTTTACATTTGGTAGTGTATATATGTCCATGCCACTCTCTCACTTCGTCCCAGCTTACCCTTCCCCCTCCCCGTGTCCTCAAGTCCATTCTCTACATCTGTGTCTTTATTCCTGTCCTGCCCCTAGGTTCTTCACAACCATTTTTTTTTTAAGATTCCATATATATGTGTTAGCATACGGTATTTTTTTATAACATCTTTGCTGGAGTATAATTGCTTTACAATGGTGTGTTAGTTTCTGCTTTATAACAAAGTGAATCAGTTATACATATACATATGTTCCCATATATCTTCCCTCTTGCATCTCCCTCCCTCCCACCCTCCCCATCCCACCCCTCCAGGTGGTCACAAAGCACCGAGCTGATCTCCCTGTGCTATGCGACTGCTTCCCAGTAGCTATCTATTTTACATTTGGTAGTGTATATATGTCCATATATACACTACCACTCTCTTTGTCCCAGCTTACCCTTCCCCCTCCCCGTGTCCTCAAGTCCATTCTTTATGTCTGCGCCTTTATTCCTGTCCTGCCCCTAGGTACATCAGAACCTTTTTTCTTTGTTTTACATTCCATATATATGTGTTAGCATACAGTATTTGTTTTTCTCTTTCTGACTTACTTCACTCTGTGTGACAGACTCTAGGTCCATCCACCACACTACAAATAACTCAATTTCGTTTCTTTTTATGGCTGAGTAATATTCCATTGTATATATGTGCCACATCTTCTTTATCCATTCATCTGTCAGCGGACACTTAGGTTGCTTCCATGTCCTGGCTATTGTAAATAGAGCTGCAATGAACATTGTGGTACATGTCTCTTTTTTTTTTTAATTTATTTTATTATTTATTTTTGGCTTCATTGGGTCTTCGTTGCTGCGCGTGGTTTTCTCTAGTTGCGGCGAGTGGGCGCTACTCTTCGCTGCGGTGCACGGGCTTCTCTTGTTGCGGTGGCTTCTCTTTTTGTGGTGGCTTCTCTTGTTACAGAGCACGGGCTCTAGGCATGTGGGCTTCAGTAGTTGTGGCTCGTGGGCTCTAGAGCACAGACTCAGTAGTTGTGGCACATGGGCTTAGTTGCTCTGTGGCATGTGGGATCTTCCTGGACCAGGGCTCGAACCCGGGTCCCCTGCATTGGCAGGCGGATTCTTAACCACTGCGCCACCAGGGAAGTCCCTATGTCTCTCTCTTTTTTTTTTTTTGTCTCTTTTTGAAGTATGGTTTTCTCAGGGTATATGCCCAGTAGTGGGATTGCTGGGTCGTATGGTAGTTCTATTTTAGTTTTTTAAGGAACCTCCATACTGTTCTCCATAGTGGCTGTATCAATTTACATTCCCACCAGCAGTGCAAGAGGGTTCCCTTTTCTCCACACCCTCTCCAGCATTTATTGTTTGTAGATTTTTTGATGATGGCCATTCTGACCAGTGTGAGGTGATACGACATTGTATCACATTGTTGTGATTTGCATTTCTCTAATGATAAGTGATGTTGAGCATCCTTTCATGTGTTTGTTGGCAATCTGTATATCTTCTTTGGAGAAATGTCTATTTAGGTCTTCTGCCCATTTTTGGATTGGGTTGTTTGTTTTTCTGATATTGAGCTACATGAACTGCTTGTGTATTTTGGAGATTAATTCTTTGTCAGTTGCTTCATTTGCAAATATTTTCTCCCATTCTGAGGGTTGTCTTTTCATCTTGTTTATGGTTTCCTTTGCTGTGCAAAAGCTTTTACATTTCATTAGGTCCCATTTGTTTATTTTTGTTTTTATTTCCATTTCTCTAGGAGGTGGATCAAAAAGGATCTCGCTGTGATTTATGTCATAGAGTGTTGTGCCTATGTTTTCCTCTAAGAGTTTTATAGTGTCTGGCCTTACATTTAGGTCTTTAATCCATTTTGAGTTTATTTTTGTGTATGGTGTTAGGGAGTGTTCTAATTTCATTCTTTTACATGTAGCTGTCCAGTTTTCCCAGCACCACTTACTGAAGAGGCTGTCATTTGCAGAAGCCATTCTTGTTCTTTCCCCCACCCCACCCCAAAGTGTTCCCTTCAGTTCACGCTATTGGTACATTTGATTTTGAATTCCTTATAAGTTAACTGTCCAGTATATATTAACTATGCCTGGCTTAGGCCTTATTTTCTGTTTAAAATGCCAGTTTATAAATCAGCCTAGAAACTCGTGTGGGCAAGATTCCTAACCCTGACATCTTTGTAGATGACTGAAATATCTACTTACAACTGTTTCAGAGAGGTACTGTGGGACCCACTTGAAAGCACGCTGTGATTTACAGCATCCACCCTCCAATCACCAGTACTGTATACACACTTTGATTGCACTGAAAGGTTAATGTGAACTGTCAGCATGGCCCTGAAAGGAAGAGGGAAGGAGAGATGGCTATGGATTGATGAATAGACCAATAGGTGTCTTGAATATCTATCTGTTTATGGGTCACTGGACTAGGCTTTTTTTTTCCCCACGTTTTTCCTCTTATTTGATACTCATAACAATTGGGGGGCAACTGGATATTTGCATTTTATCCCTGAAATAAAATCAGAGGTTAAATGATATGCTCCAGGTCCCACTGCTAGTACTGGTCATCAAAACATTTTTTTATTGGAATCTATGTCCCAAGTACCGTTCCAGGTGTAGAGGATACAATGGTGAACAAGACAAAGGCCCTTGCCTTCATGGAGCTTACATTCTAGTAGGGAGAGGCAGATACATTTGTAAATATAAATGAAGACAGTGACTAAATGCTGGGGAAAAAAAATAAAATGGTGTGATGTGATTGTGACTGAGATGGAATAGGGTGGTTGTAGAAGACCTTTCAGAGGAGGTGACACAAGCTGAGAACTGAATGAAGAGGAAGCAGAACACTCCAGTCCCAGAAAATGAGCTCTGCTCATTATTTAGAGGGAGGAAAAGGAGCAATGTTGGAGGGGGGAAGCTGTAAGAGATAAGTAAGCGCCAGTTCATGAGGGTTTTATAGCCCAGGGAAGGGAGATAGGATTTTATTCCGAGATGAGAAGCTGTTGGGGTCTTGATCATGGGAGTGAAGTGCTCTGACTTTAACTCCTAAGTGGCAAAATCGAAGACAGACCTGACTCTAGAGTGGCTGCTGCAAGTTCCATGATACCACAGAAGACTCTTCCCTGCCCCTCTCCTTCCAAGTGTAAGTGCTGGGAAGCTGAGTCCACAGTACCCTGGAGATGGCTCTGCAGTGCTCTAATCTTTTCACTTATCTTTCCTTGTTTTCCTAACGATTTGGCTCTTTGTGTTATTTTATTCTAATCTGATTCGAATGACCCTTTTCTGCCATCACTGAGAAATCCTCAGGTAATGGAACCCAATGCCACAAATGAAGTGGAACAACCTCTTCTCACTGAAAACTGCCAGCATTGCTCTGTTTTTCGTTGCTAATACCTGTAGGGGGCAGTGTTGTCCATAAAATGAACCAAAGAGACAACAGGGTTAATTTTTTAAAGAGCTGACTGTTCAGATCCTTTTCATCGGATGCCTCTTGGTGACTTCTTTACTTGTCAGTGATTTTACTGATGTGTAGGCTAAATTCAGCAAACTCAGATGAATCTAGGAAAGTTAACATACATTTATGGATTAGCTATTATGCCCTGGCATTTTATGATTGACAGTCACCCAGTTCAGCTGCCTTCATCTAGGCAGGTCTACATTCAAACCATCCCAAGAGCTGAAAGACTGGAGACTCTGGATTGAAAGATTCCACTTACTGATTGGATATAGGGCCCTAACCTAACCATGGGAAAAGGGGTCTCAACCTCAGTGTCCAAGTTACTAGCTCATCTTCTGGGTTTCAGATATAGAAGCAAAGGGCCAAAGGAAATAGGGTCAAAGGAAAGGCAGTTCTGGGCTACCGCATGGGAATCAGGCCAAGCTACATGGAAACTGGCTCCTTTTCTGCTTGTTATGGTGGCATACATTGCTTCCCTAGTCTAGTAGGTCCTACTACCTCATCCCTCTGCCATGCCACCACTAACTGTTGGGATGGATCTAATGGTGACTTCGTAGCCACAATCCCCCTGGACCCAGCCAAGTCCAGAGATGTTCAGGGCTGTAGGTGAGTGCACATGGAGCCTGGCTCATTTGCAGAAGTATCTCCTCAGGCTAAGCAACAAGTTTTGGGAAAAGGCCCTAGTTCAATTGCTGATTCTAACCTTGCCCTAAGTTGATGAGACAAAGCGTCCTGCAAATAGCATATTTGACATGGACCCTAGTCCTGTGCAAGAAAGACACTTGCCTAGGAAGATTACCTCCTGACAGCTTTTCCCCCACTGAAACTTCCCTCTGTCTTTGTTCCTTCAGAAGAATCTATTCACCTGGAGATCCACCTGAATAATTAGAACTGTGTCTGGATAAGGACACACAGCCCTAGGAACTTTAAGAGGCAGTATAAGGATAAATATATTCATGCATAAAAACAGGCAATATGTGTTCAGGACCTTACTAGTAACGAGCAGCAATGATCCTATTGAGCAAATGGCCCATGGGAGAGGTGATTTGGGGACCTAAAGGTGCAGTGAAAAGAATACAGGTTTAAGAGCCAGTTAGATTCATATGCCTCTTACAAGCTGTGTGGTTTTAGATGACACATCTTCTCTGAGTCTCAATTTTCCTTTCTGCAAAGCGGGACTAATGATGCCTACTTTGTTGGGAAGCTTAGCGATCACGTAGGGAAATTCCCTAGCACTTTAATGGGAGGGACATTCTATTGAGATACTAATAAGATAGGAAAGCAGCATTTCCTAGCGTGGGAGAGGTGGCTGAGCCAACCTCCAATGGCTGTGAAATCTGTGCATCTAATTTTTAAAATTAATTAATTAATTTTTGGCTGTGTTGGGTCTTTGTTGCTGCACGCAGGCTTTCTCTAGTTGCGGCAAGCGGGGGCTACTCTTCGTTGCGCTGTGCGGGCTTCTCATTGCGGTGGCTTCTCTTGTTGCAGAGCATGGGCTCTAGGTGCGCGGGCTTCAGTAGTTGTGGCACACGGGCTCGGTAGTTGTGGCTTGCAGGCTCTAGAGCACAGGCTCAGTAGTTGCTCTGCGGCATGTGGGATCTTCCCGGACCAGGGCTCGAACCCGTGTCCCCTGCATTGGCAGGCAGATTCTTAACCACTGCACCACCAGGGAAGTCCCTGTACGTCTAATTTTGAGACGTTTAAAAAGCATTGAGCTTGTGGTCTGGGAAACCAGCTTCAATAAAGAGGAATGCATCTTCCCAATGTTCTTTGGATGCTCAAAGAAGTCTACTAGGTGTATGAAGGAGACAGGCAGGGGACAGACAGTTTTTCTAGAATAAGATGGGACCTGTCCATTGTGAGACAGCAGGAAAAAAACAAAAAAAACCCAAAAAGCCCATGTAATAGGCACCTGCTTTACCAGGTAAACTAGGATTACACCTAATTGCCTGTGAAGCAACAAATCAATGGCTAAAGATTTGTTGCTATGGCAACTTTTTTTTTGTTGTTGCTTATTCAGCATCTAGCCGCTATTTAGAGGCTACAGCAGGGCCTGGATAGGCAAGTAATTAGATATACCAGGTGCAAAACAAATGAAAAAAAAAACCCACAATCTAAAAAACAACCCTCCAGGGAATTCCCTGGTGGTCCAGTGGTTAAGACTCTGCACTTTCACTGTCAAGGGCATGGGTTCAATCCCTGGTCAGGGAACCAAGATTCTGCAAGCCGTGCAGAGCAGCCAAAACAAAAACAAAAACAAAACCAGAAAAACCCCAAAATCTGCTGGTAAAATAGGATAAGTGGCAAAACTTGCATGCTTCTTTTAAAACTTGCATGTGGCTCAACAAAGATTCCACACATGCTGAGTGACGCTAAAAAAAGAAATCTTTGCTACAGTTGGAAAAGGTTGAAAAAGAAAAGAAATGTGGAAAGTGTGGATTGCTAAGGGCCCAGCAAAAGCTTTTGTCAGAAACCAGTGACTCCCAAAATCTTACCTAGAATTTCTTCTGTTTCCCCTTCTCCTATAATTTAGGGGTCCTCTTCACTAGGAGCAGCAGCCCTCAGGTATCTTTTAGCAACATTTTAGACACTGTATTTAGCAGCTTTATGTTTGTAATCAGCATCCCCAGGTCTGAGATGAACTGCGATTTTCCTTTGTTCTTCTAAAAGGAGTGAAGGTACTTCTAGGTCAGAGACAGCCAGCAAAAAAACAAAAACAAAAAAACAACAAAAAACAAAACGAAACAAAAACAAAAAAGTGCTGAAACAATTCATCCAGAGGGAGCCCCTCCTCGCATTACCGCCCCATCACACAAAGGCCTGCTACTTTTCCTCAGCATGCTTGGGACAGTTCAAGGCTTCAACCGTCAGAGACCATAGCTCAAAGAAAAAAGCACCGTTAGGCCCTTTGTTCTTCTCTAGTTAACACTGTTTGACTTTACTCACCCCCATGGTATTTTTCCTTTATGTAAGAATTGTTTATCTTATTACAGAAGAAATTTCCCCATGGTTTTAACTATTCTCCATACCCTGATGACTCATCAACCTATATCTCTAAGGTCTGATCTCTCCTTAGAAATTTAGACACTCTTTCCCCCCTGCCCCCACCCCAGTTGTTTGTGGGGCATCTCAATCGGAATATTTTATAGGCCCTTGTTTTACGTGGAATATCCTCCTTTATTTCTTTAGGTGGTACCATATAGTGATCGACAGTGGATTTGAACTGCTTGGCCCAGTTAATAAGTGGGCCATTTCTCAACAGAGGAGATCGTAAAATAGGCAAGAAGCTTCTAAGAAATCTTGAACATGACTGAGCCGGATCTTAAGGCTTAGTGTGAAGAGTTAGGAGTAAGGGTTAAAAAATCCACCTTAGCAATAAATATTTAAGTGTATGGCTGCTAAAAAAGGTTAAGCCATCTAGAGGGGGGAAAGCCAGTAGGGAGGAAGACTCTTAAGGGAAATCTGACCTGGAAGAAAAACTAGAACTTTGATATAAGAGAATGCAATGGAACTGTGGGCAAGTCAACATTGGAAAGTACACTGGTGAAAGTTGAGTTTTGAGAGTCCCAAAGAAAGATAGATCTCAGGACAGTAATAAAGGTTGCAAGGTCTCAGTGCTGCACCAACTAATTGTGAAACATTGGGCAGTCACCTGCCCTTTTGGCATCTCAGTTTCCCTATTTGTAAAATAAGGGATTTGGATAAGTTTTTTCCAGCTAACTCAAGTTTTAAATTTTTTATTTTTGAAATACTTATAAATTCACAGGAAATTGGAACGATAGTAGAGAGAGGTAATATATGCCCTTCACCCAGTTTCCCTCATTAACTACATCTTAGGTAACTGTAGCACAAAACCAGGTAATTGATACTGGTACAATGTGCATGTGTAATTTTAAACCATTTTATCACATATGTAGATTCGTATAACCAACACAACTATCAAGATATAGAACTATTCTATCACCCCAAAGATCTCCCTTGTACTACCAGTTTATATTCAGAATCACACCTGCTTCCCACCACCACCTTTAAACCCCTGGAAATCACTAATCTCTTCTCCATCTCTATAATTTTGTCATTCCAAGAACGTTATATAAATGGAATCATACAGCATGTGACCTTTTTTTTTTTTTAAATATTTATTTATTTATTTTTGTCTGTGTTGGGTCTTCGTTTCTGTGCGAGGGCTTTCTCTAGTTGTGGCAAGCGGGGGCCACTCTTCATCGTGGTGCGCAGGCCTCTCATTATCGCGGCCTCTCTTGTTGCGGAGCACAGGCTCCAGACGCGCAGGCTCAGTAGTTGTGGCTCACGGGCCTAGTTGCTCCGCAGCATGTGGGATCTTCCCAGACCAGGGCTTGAACCCGTGTCCCCTGCATTAGCAGCCAGATTCTCAACCACTGTGCCACCAGGGAAGCCCCAGCGTGTGACATTTTAATTGGCTTTTTGTCATTCACCATAATACCCTAGAGATCCATCCAAGTTGTTGCATGTATCAGTAATTTGTTCCTTTTTATTACTGAGTAGTATTTCATTGTGTAGATGTACTACCCTTTAACTACTCATCTATTTTAGGACATTTTGGTTGTGTCCAGATTTTGGCTATTACAAATAATACTATGAACAATTGTGTAGAGGTTTTATGTGGACCTTTATAAGTTTTATGTGGAAACTTTATAAGTTTTCATTTCTCAGGAGTGCAATTGCTGAGTCTCATGGTAAATGTATAATTAGCTTTTTAAGAAAGTGCCAACTTATTTTCTAGAGTGGCTGTAACATTTTACATTCCCACAGCAATATGAGAGATTCAGTTTCTCCACATCCTAGCCAGCATTTGGTATTGTCACCATTTATTATTTTAGCTGTTCTAATAAATATATAATGGTATCTCATCATAATCTTAGTTTGTATTTCCCTAATGCAAGAAATGTTAAACATCTTTTCATGTGACTATTTACCAAACATATATCCACTTTGGTAAAATGTCTCTTCATATCTTTTGCCTATTTTCTAACAGAATTGTTTGTGGGTTTTTATTCTGTTGAGTTTTATTTATATATTCTGGATATGCATTCATCCAATGATGGACACTTAGGTTGCGTCCATGTCCTGGCTATTTTATTTATATATTCTGGATATGCATTCATCCAATGATGGACACTTAGGTTGCTTCCATGTCCTGGCTATTGTAAATAGAGCTGCAATGAACATTTTGGAACATGACTCTTTTTGAATTATGGTTTTCTCAGGGTATATGCCCAGTAGTGGGATTGCTGGGTCGTATGGTAGTTCTATTTTTAGTTTTTTAAGGAACCTCCATACTGTTCTCCATAGTGGCTGTATCAATTTACATTCCCACCAACAGTGCAAGAGTGTTCCCTTTTCTCCACACCCTCTCCAGCATTTATTGCTTCTAGATTTTTTGATGATGGCCATTCTGACTGGTGTGAGATGACATCTCATTGTAGTTTTGATTTGCATTTCTCTAATGATTAAAGATGTTGAGCATTCTTTCATGTGTTTGTTGGCAATCTGTATATCTTCTTTGGAAAAATGTCTATTTAGGTCTTCTGCCCATTTTTGGATTGGGTTATTTGTTTTTTTGATATTGAGCTGCATGAGTTGCTTGTATGTTTTGGAGATTAATCCTTTGTCCGTTGATTCATTTGCAAATATTTTCTCCCATTCTGAGGGCTGTCTTTTCATCTTGTTTATGGTTTCCTTTGCTGTGCAAAAGCTTTTAAGTTTCATTAGGTCCCATTTGTTTATTTTTGTTTTTATTTCCATTTCTCTAGGAGCTGGGTCAAAAAGGATCTTGCTGTGATTTATGTCATAGAGTGTTCTGCCTATGTTTTCCTCTACGAGTTTGATGGTGTCTGGCCTTACATTTAGGTCTTTAATCCATTTTGAGTTTATTTTTGTGTATGGTGTTAGGGAGTGTTCTAATTTCATTCTTTTACATGTAGCTGTCCAGTTTTCCCAGCACCACTTATTGAAGAGGCTGTTTTTTCTCCACTGTATATTCTTGCCTCCTTTATCAAAGATAAGGTGACCATATGTGCGTGGGTTTATCTCTGGGCTTTCTATCCTGTTCCATTGATCTATATTTCTGTTTTTGTGCCAGTACCATACTGTCTTGATTACTGTAGCTTTGTAGTATAGTTCATGACCATTTTTTTGTTTGTTTTTTTAAATTCCATATATATGTGTTAGCATATGGTATTTGTTTTTCTCTTTCTGACTTACTTCACTCTGTATGACAGACTCTAGGTCCACCCACCACACTACAAATAACTCAATTTCGTTTCCTTTTATGGCTGAGTAATATTCCATTGTATATATGTGCCACATATTCTTTATCCATTCATCTGTTGATGGACACTTAGGTTGCTTCCATGTCCTGGCTATTGTAAATAGAGCTGAAATGAACATTGTCGTACATGACTCTTTTTGAATTATGGTTTTCTCAGGGTATATGCCCAGCAGTGGGATTGCTGGGTTGTATGGTCATGCTTTTGCACAGCAAAGGAAACCATAAACAAGATGAAAAGGCAACCCTCAGAATGGATTGTACTTTTGATGTCATGTCTAAAACACTCCTCTCCAAGCCCTAGGTCCTGAAGATTTTCTCCTATGTTTTCTTCTAAAAGTGTTATAGTTTTGCATTTTACATTTAAATCTATGATCCATTTTGAGTTTATGTTTGTATAAAGCATGATATTTAGTAGGTTGAGATTCTTTTTGCCTATGGATATCCAATTGCTCTGGCATCATTTGTTAAAAAGATTATAAATTCCTTTTTTGTCAAAAATCAGTTGATCATACTTGTGTGGGGCTATGTCAAGGTTTTCTATTCTGTTGCATTGTTTTATTAGGTTGGCCAAAAATTTCGTTCTTTTATTCCCATAAGATCTTATCCGAACGAACTTTTTGGCCAACCCAATATATATCTAGCCCTCTACCAATACCACACAGTCGTGATTACTATAGCTATATAATAAGTCTTGAAATCAGGTGGAGTGATTCTTCTCACTTTATTATTGCTTTTCAAAGAAGTTATTCTAATTCCTTTATCTTTCCATATAAATTTTAGAATAATCTTGTCCGTTTTTACCAAAAAAATCTTGCTAGGATTTTGAAAGGAATTGAGTTAAAACTATCAGTTTGGGGAAAATAGACATCTTTACTATGTTGAGTCTTCCAATCCATGAACAGAGTATGACTTTTGATTTATTTAGCTCTTCTTTGACTTCTTTCATCAGCATTTTGGAATTTTCAGCATACAGATCCAGTACATGTTTTGTTAAGTGTATACCTAAGTATTTCATTTTCTCTGTAATGATTGTAAATATTACTGTGCTTTCAACTTCAGTGTCTGCATGTTCATTGATAGTATATAGAAATGTGATTGATTTTTGTATGTTGATCTTGTCTACTGTGATGTTGCTAAACTTATTAGTTCTGTAAGGTTTTTGTAGATTCCTTGGGATTTTCTATATAGACAATCTTGTTATCTGCGAATACAGTTTTATTTCTTCCTTTCCAATCTGTATACATTTTAGGTATTTTTCGTTGTCTTATTGCAGTGGCTAGAATTTCCAGTACTGTGAAATAACAGTGGTGAGAACGGGCATCTTTGTCTTGTTCCTGGTATTAGCAGGAAAGCATAGAATATTTCCTAATAAGTATGATGTTGGCTGTAGATACTTTTCATCAAATTGAAGTAGTTCCCTTCCATTCTCAACTTTCTGAGAGCTCATAATTATAAATTAGTGCTGTATTTCGTCAAATGCTTTTTCTGCACCAACTGATAGTATCATATGATTTTTCATCTTTAATTTATTGATATGGTATATTATATTGATTGAATTTCAAATATGGAAACAGCATTATATACATGGAATAAATCCCATTTAGGCATGGTGCACAATTCTTTATATTATTGGATTTGGCTTGATAATATTTTGTGGAGGAATTTTGCATCTATATTCATAAGGGATATTGGTGTATTGTTTTCATTTTTTTGTATTGTCTGGTTTTAATATCAGGGTAATGCTGGCCTCATAAAATCAGTTGGGAAGTGTTTTTTTAAAAATTTTTATTTGTTTATTTATTTATTTATGGCTGCATTGGGTCTTCATTGCTGCACACGGGCTTTCTCTAGTTGCAGCGAGCAGGAGCTACTTTTCGTTGTGGTGCGCAGGCTTCTCATTAGGTGGCATCTCTTGTTGCGGAGCACAGGCTCTAGGTGCGTGGGCTTCAGTAGTTGTGGCTCGTGGGCTCTAGAGCACAGGCTCAGTAGTTGTGGTGCATGGGCTTAGTTGCTCTGTGGCATGTGGGACCTTCCCGGCCCAGGGCTCGAACCCTTGTCCCCTGCATTGGCAGGCAGATTCTTAACCACTGTGCCACCAGGGAAGCCCGGGAAGTGTTTTTTTGTCTTAAGTTTTCTAGAATAGAATGTGTAAAATTGCTGTTAATTCTTCTTCGGATGTTTGGTAAAATTTTCCAATGAATCCATATAGGCTTTTTTTTTTAGAGGAGATTTTAAATTACAAATTCTATTTCTTTAATGGTTATAGGATTATTCAGGTAATCTATTTCCTTTTGGTTGAGTTCTTGTGGGGTTTGAGGAGTTTGTCCAATTTTTCTAGTTATTGAAGTTATAAGTGGAAAGTTGTTCATAGTATTCTCTTATTATCTTTTTAATAGCTGCAGGATCTGTAATATAATCCTGTTTCATTTCAGATATTGGTGATTTGGATCTTCTCTCTGTATTCACTCTTACTAGAGGTTTATAAATATTATTGATTTTTTCAAAGAGCTAAATTTTGTTTTATTGATTTTCTCTATTGCTTTCCTATTTTCAATTTTATTGATTTCTGCCTTTTATTTCCTTCCTTCTTCTTTCTTTGAGTTTATTTTGCACTTCTTTTTCTAGTTTCTTGAGGTAGGAACTTAGATTATTGATTTGAAACCATTCCTAATTTATAAGATAAGCAATCAGTGCTATAAACTTCCCTCTCAGTACTGCTTTAGCTCTGTCCCATGTATTTTGATATGTTGTATTTTAATTTTCATTCAGTTGTCTATATTTTTAAAAATTTCCTTTGAGAGTTCCTCTTTGATCTATGCATTGTTAAGAAGTATATTGCTTAATTTCTACTTGTTTAGAGATTTTCCTGTTGTCTTTCTGATTTTGATTTCTACTTTGATTCCATTATACTGAGAAAACATATTATGTATGATTTCAATTATTTTAAATTTGTTGAAGTTGGTTTTAGGCTCGGGATATGGTCTATTTTGGTATACGTTGCATGGGTGCTTGAAAAGAATGTGTATTCTGCTGTTGTGAGGCAGAGTGCTTCTTTTTTTTAATTAAATACATTGTTTATTTAGTTATCTATTTTATACATATTAGTGTATATTTGTCAATCCCAGTCTCCCAATTCATCCCACCTCCCCCTCCCCCGCTTCCCTCCTTGGTGTCCATATGTTTGTTCTCTACATCTGTGTCTCTATTTCAGGCAGAGTGCTTCTTAAATTTGATTAGATCTCCCTGGTTGATAGTGTTTTTAGTTCTTCTATGTCCATACTGATTTTTCTGTCTAGTTTTTCTATCAATTTTTGAGACACAGTGTAGGAGTTTCCAACTATATTATCTATTTCCCTTTTATTTTCTCAGTTTTTGCTTCAACTGTTTTGTAACACTGTTTAGGATTGCTATATCTTCTTGGTAGTCTAACCCTTTTATCACTATGTTTTGTCTTTTTCTCTTTTGGTAATTTTATTTGCTCTGACATCTACTGGCATACCTTTTCCCATCCTTTTACTTTCAACCTACCTATCATTATGTAATTGAGGTGAATTTCCTGCATACAACATATAGTTGTGTCATTTAAAAAATCCACTCTGGGGTTTTCAAGATGGTGGAGGAGTAGGAGGACATGGAGTTCATCTCTCTCCACAAATGCATCTACAGATGGAACAATTCTCACAGAACACCAGCTGAACACTAGCAGAAGACCTTGGACACCAGAAAGGACAATAAAGGACCTTGCATAACCAGGTAGGACAAAAGAAAGAAGGGAGAAAGAACAGAAGAGGAAGTGGGATGGGACGTGCGCCCCTGGGGGTGAACTGAAGCAGAGGAGAGGGTCCTGCATCTGGGGAAACCCCTCTCTGATGGGGAAATTGGTTGGGACAGAAAGGAAGCATCTGAGGCTGTCAGAGGAGGGTGAAACAGCTGGTCTGTGGCAGACAGGACAGAGTGAGAACTACAGAGATGGTCCGTGCCACGGCCCTGTGTGCCCCGGACTGGGACATGTGTCCACCAGTGCACACGGGGGCTGGGAGCTGGAATGTGGGGATTGGAGAGCAAAACCCAGGGGGAGGACTGCTGTTGGCTGTGAGGAGACAGCTTGAGGGGACAGGAGGGAGGAAATCCACAACTGGGAATGCCTGTGGAGGAAACCCGGACTGCCATGGAAGCAAGGCGCCACTGTTAAGTGATGTGCAGAGGGTGGAGCCACCATTGCAGCCTCTCTCTCCCCATGTGCTGGCCTCTGCCCGCCCCCCCCAGCACTAGGAAAGGGCCCTGCCAGGGCTGGCCCTCATGCACCTGCCTCCAGGCACTAGAAAAGGCTCCCACTAGGGCTGATTCTCTCTCGCCCATGGCTGCCGGCTTCCCTGTGCACCTGTCGCCACTGGGGCTCCTGTGACCCAGGCAGCTGTGCCACATCTGCGGCCTGTTCTCACCGAGGCAGACCCGAGTGCTCTAGGGCAGCCTTGGGAGCAGACTCATGTGGGTGGCCCACACCCAGAGGTGGGGCTAAAAACACAGCTGAGCCTCAGGGGAGGGACAACTAAGGAAGAGGAACAAAAATCTTTCTGTCACCCGCACAAGCCACAGATTAAATCCCCGTAATTGGCTTGGTAGACCCTGCGTCTGTGGAATATCTGAATGGACAACGAGTGTTCCCACAAATGAAACCAGTCTAACTCTGACAGCTGTGGACTCTGGGGGCAAGAACACGTGGGAGCTGGGCCAGATCAGAATCTGTGCTGTCCCCAAAGTGCCCACAGCAGGTCCAGAGACCAACCTAGAGGCATTGGAGGGCCTCCTGGGGAGGTGGAGGTGGGCTGTGGCTCACAGCAGGGACAAGGACACTGACAGCTGAGACCCCATGAAAATGTTATTATTACTATTATTTGCCTTATGTTTTGATTAGTTCTGTTGTTTTTTTTTTAATTATTATTATTATTTATTTTTATTTATTTTCAGGGGGTTTGGTTTGTTTTTTTTCTTTTTCTTTTTAATTTTTAAAATTCTTTTTAATATATTTTTTATATTTCTATTTTTACTTTGCTTCTTCATTGTTCTGTGTTTTTTCCTTTTTTAAATTGTTTTTGTCTGTTTGTTTACTTTTCTTTGCTTTATTCTTCAGTTTGCATTCTGCTTTGTTTTGGTTTGTGTTTTTGTTAGTTTTGTTTTTAATTGTTTGATTTCGTTTTTGGGTTCTTTTGTTTGTCTGGTTGTTCTCCTGTTTTCTTTGTTTTTGTTTGTGTGTGTTTGTTTTTGTTTGATTTTGCTTTTACCGTTAGTCTGGTTTTTTTTTTTAATTTTATTGCTGTTGTTGCTGTTTGTTTGCTTTGGTCTTTGCTATTTGTCTTGGGTTTTGTTTCTCTTTTTATTTTTGTTTGTTTTCTTCCCCCACTTCTTTTCCCTTTATTGCCATGACATGCGGCTTGCAGGGGTTGGGCCTGAGCCTCCAGGGTGGACGCACTGAGTCCAGGATGCTGGACCACCAGAGAATTCCTGGCCTCGGGGAATATTAATCAGCGAGAGCTCTCCATCTCAAATCCAAGACCAGCTACACCCAGCTGCCTGCAGGCTCCAGTGCTGAATGCCTCATGCCAGACAACAAGCAAGACAGGAACACAAACCCACCCATCAACAGACAGGCTGCCTAAAGTTGTACTAAGCTCACAGACATCCCAAAACACACCACCTGAAACGGCCCTTCCCATCAGAGGGAGAATATCCAGCTCCACCCACCAGAATGCAGGCACCAGTCCCTCCCACCAGGAAGCCTACACAAGCCACTGGACCAACCTCACCCACCGGGGGCAGACACAACCAAGAGGAACTATGACCCTGCAGCCTGTGGAAAAGAGACCTCAAACACAGTAAGTTAGACAACATGAGAAGACGGAGAAATACGTTGCAGTTGAAGGAGCAAGGTAAAAACTCTCAAGATAAAATAAATGGAGAGGAAATAGGCAGTCTACCTAAAAAAGAATTCAGAGTAATTATAGGAAAGATGATCCAAGATCTCGGAAATAGAATGGAGGCACTGACCGAGAAAATACAAGAAATGTTTAACAAGGACTTGGAAGAACTAAAGAACAAACAAACAGTGATGAAAAACACAATAACTGAAATTTAAAATACACTAGAAGGAATCAATAGCAGAATAACTGAGGCAGAAGAATGGATAAGTGACCTGGAAGATAGAATGGTGGAATTCACTGCTGTGGAGCAGAATAAAGAAAAAAGAATGAAAAGAAATGAAAATAGTCTCAGAGACCTCTGAGACAACATTAAATGCATCAACATACGAATTATAGGGGTCCTAGAAGAAGAAAAGAAAGAGAAAGGGTCTGAGAATATATTTGAAGAAATTATAGTCGAAAATTTCCTTAACATGGGAAAGGAAATAGTCAAACAAGTCCAGGAAGCACAGAGAGTCCCATACTGGATAAACCCAAGGAGAAACACAGTGAGACACATATTAATCAAACAAACAACAATTAAATACAAAGAAAAAATATTAAAAGCAGCAAGGGAAAAGCAACAAATAACATACAAGGGAATCCCCATAACATTATCAGCTGATTTTTCAGCAGAAATTCTGCAGGCCAGAAGGGAGTGGCAAAATATATTTAAAATGATGAAAAGGAAAAACCTACAACCAAGATTACTCTACCAAGCAAGGATCTCATTCAGATTCAACAGAGAAATGAAAAGCTTTAGAGACAAGCAAAAGCTAAGAGAATTCAGCACCACCAAACCAGCTTTGCCACAAATGCTAAAGGAACTTCTCTAGGCAGGAAACACAAGAAAAGAAAAAGACCTACAAGAACAAACCCAAAACAATTAAGAAAATGGTAATAGGAACATACATATCAATAATAACCTTAAATGTAAATAGATTAAATGCTCCAACAAAACGACTCAGACTGGCTGAATGGATACAAAAACAAGACCCATATATATGCTGTCGACAAGAGACCCACTTCAGACCTAGGGACACATACAGACTGAAAGTGAGGGGATGGAAAAAGAGATTCCATGCAAATGGAAATCAAAAGAAAGCTGGAGTAGCAACACTCATATCAGACAAAATAGACTTTAAAATAAAGACAGTTACAAGAGACAAGGAAGGACACTACCTAATGATCAAGGGATCAATCCAAGAAGAAGAAATAACAATAGTAAATATTTATGCACCCAGTATAAGAGCACTTCAGTATTTAAGGCAAATGCCAACAGACATAAAAGGGGAAATTGACAGTAACACAATAACAGTGGGGGACTTAAATACTCCACTTACACCAATGGATAGATCATCCAGACAGAAAATTAATAAGGAAACAAAAGTCTTAAATGACACATTAGACGAGATAGACTTAATTGATATCTATAGGACATTCCATCCCAAAGCAGAAGAATACACTTTCTTCTCAGGTGCACGCAGAACATTCTCCAGGATAGATCACATCTTGGGTCACAAATCAAGCCTCAGTAAATTTAAGAAAGTTGAAATTGTATTGAGCATCTTTTCCAACTACAACGCTATGCGATTAGAAATCATTTACAGGGAAAAAAACCCTGTAAAAACAAAAACACATGGAGGCTAAACAATATGCTACTAAATAACCAAGAGATCGCTGAAAAAATCAAAGAGGAAATCAAAAAATACCTAGAAACAAATGACAATGAAAACAGGACAACCCGAAACCTATGGGATGCAGCAAAAACAGTTCTAAAAGGGAAGTTTATAGCAATAAAATCTTACGTCAAGAAACAAGAAATATCTCAAATAAACAGCTTAACCTTACACCTAAAGCAACTAGAGAAAGAAGAACAAACAAAACCCAAAGTTATTAGAAGGAAAGAAATCATAAACATCAGAGCAGAAATAAATGAAATAGAGATGAAGAAAACAATTCAAAAGATCAATGACACTAAAAGTTGGTTCTCTGAGAAGATAAATAAAATTGATAAACCTTTAGCCAGACTCATCAAGAAAAAAAGGGAGAGGATTTAAATCAATAAAATTAGAAACGAAAAAGAAGTTTCAACTGACACCACAGAAATACAAAGGATCATAAGAGACTCTTACAGGCAACTATACGCCAATAAAATGGACAACCTGGGAGAAATGGAGAAATTCTTAGAAAAGTACAACCTTCCAATACTAAACCAGGAAGAAATAGAAAATATGAACAGACCAATCACAAGTACTGAAGTTGAAACTGTGATTAAAACTCTTCCAGCAAACAAAAGTCCAGGACCAGATGGCTTCACCAGCAAATTTTATCAGACGTTTAGAGAAGAGCTAACACCTACCCTTCTCAAGCTCTTCCAAAAAATTGCAGAGAGAGAAACACTCCCAAACTCATTCTACAAGGCCACCATCACCCTGATACCAAAACCAGACAAAGATATTGCAAAAAAAGAAAATTACAGGCCAATTTCACTGATGAACGTAGACGCAAAAATCCTCAACATAACACTACCGAACAGAATCCAACAACACATTAAAAGGATCATACACCATGATCAAGTGGGATTTACCCCAGGGATGCAAGAAATTTTCAATATTTGCAAATCAATCAGTGTGATACACCACATCAACAAACTGAAGAACAAAAACCATATGATCATCTCAATAGATGCAGAAAAAGCTTTCGACAAAATTCAACACCCATGGGGCGTCCCTGGTGGCGCAGTGGTTGAGAATCTGCCTGCTAATGCAGGGGACACGGGTTCGAGCCCTGGTCTGGGAAGATCCCACATGCCGCGGAGCAACTAGGCCCGTGAGCCACAACTACTGAGCCTGCGCGTCTGGAGCCTGTGCTCCGCAACAAGAGAGGCCGCGACAGTGAGAGGCCTGCGCACCGCAATGAAGAGTGGCCCCCGCTTGCCGCAATTAGAGAAAGCCCTCGCACAGAAACGAAGACCCAACACAGCCAAAAATAAATAAATAAAATTAATTAAAAAAAAAATTCAACACCCATTCATGATTAAAAAAAAAAACCTCTCCAGAAAGTGGGCATAGAGGGAACCTACCTCAACATAATAAAGGCCATATATGACAAACCCACAGCAAACATCATTCTCAATGGTGAAAAACTGAAAGCATTTCCTCTAAGATCTGGAACAAGACAAGGGTGCCCACTCTCGCCACTCTTATTCAACATAGTTTTGGAAGTCCTAGCCATGGCAATCAGAGAAGGAAAAGAAATAAAAGGAATCCAAATTGGAAAAGAAGAAGTAAAACTGTCACTGTTTGCAGATGGCATGACACTCTACATAGAAAATGCTAAAGATGCCACCAGAAAACTGCTAGAGCTTATCAATGAATTTAGTAGAGTTGCAGGATACAAAATTAATGCACAGAAATCTCTTGCATTCCTATACACTAACAATAAAAGACCAGAAAGAGAAATTAAAGAAACAATCCCATTCACCATTGCAACAAAAAGAATAAAATACCTAGGAATAAATCTGCCTAAGGAGAAAAAGTCCTGTATGCAGAAAACTATAAGACACTGTTGAAGGAAATCAAAGATGACACAAACAGATGGAGAGATATACCATTTTCCTGGATTGGAAAAATCAATATTTTGAAAATGACTATATTACTCAAAGCAAGCTACAGATTCAATGCAATCCCTATCAAATTACCAGTAGCATTTTTCACAGCTCTAGAACAAAAAATTATACAATTTGTATAGAAACTCAAAAGACCATGAATAGCCAAAGTGATATTGAGAAAGAAAAATGGAGCTGGAGGAATCAGGCTCCCTGACTTCAGACTATACTACAAAGCTACAGTCATCAAACCAGTATGGTACTAGTACAAAAACAGAAATATAGATCAATGGAACAGGATAGAAAGCCCAGAGATAAACCCACTCACCTCTGGTCACCTAATCTATGACACAGGAGGCAAGAATATGCAATGGACAAAAGACAGCCTATTTAATAAGTGGTGCTGGGAAAAGTGGACAACTACATGTAAAAGAATGAAATTAGAACACTCCCTAACACCATACACAAAAATAAACTCAAAATGGATTAAAGACCTAAATGTAAGTCCAGACACAATAAAACTCTTAGAGGAAAACATAGGCAGAACACTCTTTGACATAAATTGCAGCAAGATCTTTTTTGACCTACCTCCTAGAGTAATGATAATAAAAACAAAAGTAAACAAATGGTGCCTAATTAAACTTAAAAGCTTTTGCACAGCAAACGAAACCATAAACAAGATGAAAAGACAACCCTCAGAATGGGAGAAAATATTTGTAAACAAAGCAACTGACAAAGGATTAATCTCCAAAATATACAAGCAGCTCATGCAGCTCAACTGCAAATAAAAACAAACAACCCAATCCAAAAATGGGCCAAAGGCCTAAATAGACATTTTTCCCAAGAGATATACAGATGGCCAAGAGGCTCATGAAAAGATGTTCAACATCACTAATTATTAGAGAAATGCAAATCAAAACTACAATGAGGTATCACCTCACACCAATCAGAATGGCCATCATCAAAAAATCTACAAACAATAAATGCTAGAGAGAGTATGGAGAAAAGGGAGCCTTCTTGCATTGTTGGTGGGAATGTAAATTGATACAACCACTATGGAGAACAGTATGGAGGTTCCTTAAAAAACTAAAATTAGAACGGCCATATGACCTGGCAATCTCACTACTGGGCATATACCCAACAAAAACCTTAATTCAAAAAGATACATTCATCCCAAAGTTCATTGCAGCGCTATTTACAATAGCCAGGACATGGAAGCAACCTAAATGTCCAACAAGAGAGCGATGGATAAAGAAGATATGGTACATATATACAATGGAATATTACTCAGCCATAAAATGGAAAAAAATTGAGTCATTTGTAGAGACGTGCATCGACCTATAAAGTGTCATACAGAGTGAAGTAAGTCAGAAAGAGAAAAACAAATATCATATATTAACGCATATATATGGAATCTAAAAAAATGGTATAGTTGATCTTATTTGCAGAACAGAAGTAGAGACACTTATGTAGAAAACCAACGTATGTATTCCAAGGGAGAAGCAGGGGTGGGATGAATTGGGAGATGGGGATTGACATATATACACTATTGATACTATGTATAAAATAGATAACTAATGAGAACTTACTGTATAACACAGGGAACTCTACTCAGTGCTCTACGGTGACCTAAATGGGAAGGAAGTCCAAAAAAGTGGGGGTATATGTATACGTATAGCTGATGCATGTTGCTGTACAGTAGAAATTAACACAACATTGCAAAGCAACTATACTCCAATAAAAATAAATTTTAAAAGGAATGTAGGATTAAGTAGATGACCCGAAAAGTTTAAGTATTTAGGGTTAATTATGAGGTTTATTAAATAACCATATTTCTTTCAAAAAAAAGTCCACTCTGCAAATCTCTATAGTTGATGTATTTACACCATTTATACTTAATGTAATTATTGATATATTATGGCCTAGTTCTGACATTTATTGTTTGTTTTCTGTTTGTTCCCTCTGTCTTTCATTTATGAATTTTATTCCTGCCTTCCTGTGGGTTAGAATTCTATTTGATTTTCGAGGGTATCTATTTGCACAGCTTCTTTAGTGGTTGATCTAAGTATTACATTATATGTACATAACTTATCATAGTCTATCGGAGTTGGTATTTTACCAGTTTTAATGAAGTGTAGAAACCTTACCTCCTTTTTTGTCTTTTCACCATCCCCCATTTATAGTATTGTCCTAGTTTCTCTACATACATTGAGAGCTACATCAGATATTGTTATAGTTTTTGCTTCAATTGTTAAACATAATTTAGAAAGCTCAAGATGATAAGAAAAACCTGTTGTATTTTTGCTCTTTTCATTGTACTTTCTTCCTTCCTGACATTTCAAGATTTCTTCTTTTGTCGCTTCTTTTCTGTTGGAAGAGCTTCCTTTAGCAATTCTTTTAGGGTAATTCTGCTGGCAACAAATTTTCTTAGTTTTCTGTCACCTGAGAATGTCTTGATTTCCTCTTAATTCCTCAAGGATTTTTTTGCTGGATATACAATTCTGGGTTGATAGTTCTTTTCTTTTACTACTTGAAAAACTTACGACTTTTTCTAGCTCCCGTCCATGGTTTCTGATGAGAAATCTACTGTCGTTCTAATTGTTTTTTCTCCTATAATTAAGGTGTCATTTTTCTCTCACTGCTTTCAAGATCTTTGTTTGTTTGTGTTTAGTTTTCACATTTGACATGATGTGTCTTTGCATAGATTTCTTTGAGTTCCTCCTGTTTGGGTTTTGCTCAGTTTTTTGAACATACAAGAATATGTCTTTTACCCAGTTTGGGGAGTTTTCTGCCATTAAGTAATGACTTTGAATACTTTTTCAGCCCAACTTACTTTCTCCTCTCTTTCTGGGACTCTGATGACATGAATATTAGATCTTTGTTGTAGTTTCAGCAGGCCTCCTCTAACAGTGTGCCAGTGAGAGAAAGTGTGCACTACTTCATTACTGTCTAGTCGAGGTAGAAGTCCAGGTTTCCCACTGGTCCTTCATTGACACCCAGGTGTTGAGGGGCTCCTCATTACTGCTTTGCAGGGGTTGGAGTTCAGGCACCCACTAGGCTTCCTCTGATACCCACAGGGATGCAAGGGACTGGGATGCCTCATTACTATTTCCTGCATGGCTGGGATGAAACTCTGGGCTCCATATTTGGCTTTCTGTGACACCACCATGGTGATGGCGGGGAAAGGTGCTTTGTTATAGCATGATGAAGGTGGAATCTAGGCTCTCCACTTTGCCTTTGCTGGTTGGGGTGGGGGTGGGGCCACAATTTGTCCATGGTGTTTGACTGGAGTAGAACTGTAATGTGTAAAAGTTTTCTGTCTTTCTAGACTGTCCCTTTCCTGATTCTTTGGCTAGAGAGAAAAAAAATTCCCTTGGGCTTTTTATGTCAGTGCCCATTGCCATTTCTGGGTTTCTGGCTTCTCCATCACCAAGTCTGGGATATGTAAGGCAAAAAGTAAACCTACAGCACTCACCTCAAGTGAATCACTCCTCAGGTTCTGCCTCAGGTCTTCACTCCTACCTGGTTTGCCTTCTTCTCTCCAACTTTCAGAGTCATCTTAGGTTTGTTTTATATACAATATTCAGCATTAAACTGTTCTTCATTGGAGGAATAAGGAAAACCAGTCCCAGAAATTTTAGCGGTCTTTTTTTTTTTTTTTTTTTTTTTTTAGAAATAGGTAATCCTAGGAACTGCTTTTCTTTAAGTGGATTTTTTTTTTAATTTATTTTTGACTGTGTTGGGTCCTCGTTTCTGTGCGAGGGCCCTCTCCAGCTGTGGCAAGCGGGGGCCACTCTTCATCATGGTGCGCGGGCCCCTCACCACCGCAGCCTCTCCTGTTGCGGAGCACAGGCTCCAGACGCGCAGGCTCAGCAATCGTGGCTCACGGGCCCAGTCGCTCCGCGGTACGCGGGATCTTCCCAGACCAGGGCTCGAACCCGTGTCCCCTGCATTGGCAGGCAGACTCCCAACCACTGTGCCACCAGGGAAGCCCCTAGCGGTCTTTGAGGTACCTCTGTGAATCCCCCAAAGAGTCACAGAGTACAGTATGAAAATTACTGGATCTGAAGCTCCCCACCATTTCCCCTCTGACCTCCTTTGGGTCTTTGATTTCCTCCTGGTAGAGAACAGCCCTTAACTGTGTTGACCAAGGATTGTGAAGAAAGTACTTAGTTAACCAGAAAAACGGAATTAAGGTAAGTTTCTTTGTAGCCCCTGTGCTCTATCATTATAATGTTTAAAGTGCTCCTGAAGTTCACTAGTTACAACTATGTACACAGCTACTGAACTGGAACTAGCTTTGCCTAGATCTTGACTTTTCTTGAAACTTGCCTCTTCCTGCTTTCCGGGCCCAGCCATTGTGGTTGACAGGTGAGTCCTAACCTTGGAGGGACCTGGCTTGGATGCTTGAAGCTATTTACCCTGAAGGAAAGGCTTAGGCTAGGATTTATTGGGATCTGGGAATTTAGAGCCCACCAAAAAATGTGGTACTGAAGGGTGGGGGCTGCTAGATGACAACAAGCTCCCCTGCAGATACAGGGAATCTCTCAGCTGGGGGCAGGGGAGATGAGGAGGAGGGTAATGGCCACAGTTGCTGAGAGGCATATACAGGACAAGCCCACCTCAGTGAGGTGTGTGGTCAGGGGTTTAGGCATGTTCTCCACTTTTCCTTTCCCCGGGTGCTATCTTGGGAGCTCTCCTACCCTTAATTGCATGATATTTGCTACTCTCCCCTCCCCACCGAATCCCCTCTCTGTAGCTTGGCAAAGTGCTAGAAGTCTAGACGAGAGGGAGCCTCTGAGCTAGCTGTGTTGACCACTTAGACACACGAATCCTTTCCCAAGAAAGCAAGGCCTCCCAGGAACTGTTCCTCCCCTCCCCTCCCCTCATAACTAGACCAGACAAAGGGTCCTTTGGGGGGTCTATGGGCAGTTAGCAAGGCCCTGGAAATTAGCTCTCAGTGATGATAGTTTTATTGAATAATAAGAGAAGGACTGAGGGAGTAAGGCACAGGGGAGCACAGTTTGGAGTTTTATACCCATTTTGGGGCAGAGAGGAACCCAGAAGACAGTGTTGTACACCCCCAGGGAAAGGCGGATCAGAGACTCCTAATTCCTCTTCCACATTCCCCTCCCTGTCCCATTCCCTCCAAGAGAGAGGCTGGGGTGGGTGGGTAGGGGGTGCACAAGGACTCTGGCTCAGCTTTTGCTCCTTTCCATGCCTCCATCTTGGTGCTGTGGTGCCACTCACTACCCAGAGCCTTCCTTGGCTGGGCCTGGGGAACCGTGGGTATTATCTCCAGGAGGAGCAAGCAGGCTTTCTGAGAAGTCAAGGGAAAAGAGAGATTCGCTTACTTCCCTACTTTCTGTGAGGTGGGGTGGAAACAGCCTTGGAGAAGGAGTTTGAAAACTGGCATTCAGTTCCCCTCTGGGGCTTACTTTCCCTATCTGTAAAACAGGCACAGGAGCAGCTGCCTTCCAGGGTTGGGGAGAGGGTCAAGCATGATGAGAGCTATGTGAGCACCTATGAACTGTAAATTGAGCGCCCCCCTCCCCCACAGATGAAGGCGCCCTGTTATTATTGAAGGGGACCTCTGTGTCCAAATATGCTGGGGGAAGGCCCTTGTGTTCTTGGAGCTGAAGGATGACAGGAGTGTGTCTGTGCACGTGTATGGGGGAGGGGAGGCAAATGAGGAGGCAAGGTAGCTGGAAGGTCTTGGACTGACAGGAGGAAACTCTGGCCTTTGCAGGCTTTAAGGCAGAAGGATCTGCAAGGCTGGGATCCTCAGAAGACTCCACCTTGTGGGAGGAAGGATGTATGTGGATGTGTGTGGGAGGGCAGTGGAGGTGGTTACCCTGGCCCCCTCCTACACCACCACTTAGGCAAGTGGCTGAAGGAAGCAGGTTGATGGAGAGTAGGGTGGAAGAGTGTTCGGTGGGGAGCAAATTGAGGAGGGCAGGTCTTAGAGTTAATCTGGTCCATTCCTGGGGCTCTGTCCAGGTTTGGAGGAGGGTTCTCAAGCCTAGGAAATCCCACTAGTTCACCTCTGTGAACCTAGGGCAGCTGGTGGGGGCTCACCTTCACCTTGGGTAGGACCTGGGGACCTTGTAGTGGTAGAGCAGGCCTGAGCTGAGAGCTCCCACCAGCAAGCATGGTTCCCCCCGGGAGTTCTGGGACAGATTTTATGGGGACAGCCAGCCCGGGGTTGGAGGATGGAGAGGAGAGTGAGGAGGATGGCTGCTCAGGACCAGAGCGGAGCGTTTCCTGGAGGCGGTTCTCGCTCCTAACCCCCTCATCCTGGCAGGCCTCCTGCCTGAAATCACTTAGGTCCTTGCTAGTTGCAGGTCGGCCCCGCCCTCCGGACCTCGGGGACAGATCTGGTAGGGGGCCGCCGGTGGGAGGGGGTTGTTGGACTGCGCAGGCCGAATCACCTCTAGGGCTCTGGACCCAACGGTCGATGGGGGCGGCGATGCCGCAATCCCTGGTGGCGGTGGCCCGGGCAGGGTAGTGGGGGTGGGGGATCGAGGAGGAGCTGAGCTCAGGACACGCGCAGCTGCTGTCTATCCATCTGGCTCCCCAGACAGTTGGCAGGGCCCGAAGCTGGGCCCTCCCGCCTTCCTTCCCACCCCCTTCCCCTGGGAGGGAAAGTTTGCTTGTCTTGGGTGGGCCTGATTCCCGTTCGAGTAGCAGGGGCAGATGAGTCTCAGTTGGCGCGTCTCCAGGGTTCTTCCCCCTCCCAGGCGGGGAAAGGGATGGAGAGCCACGGAGGGGCAGGAACCGCCCACCACTCTGCTTAAAGTGACCGGAAGCCAGCGGCAGGACCAGGAGAGCAGCCAGGGCCACTGGGGCCCCCCAGACCCATCTCCATCCCCAGGCATTCCCCAAGTGTGGGGTGGGCATGGGGATAGAGTGGGAAACGGTACCGGTTAGCACCCACATCCCCGGATCCCAGGGCCCAGTAGTTGCGAGGGCTGTGTAGGGTGGGTGTGTGGTGGGAAAGGAGGGTAGCTGTAGCCCCGCCCCTTTCTAGTTCCCCATCCCTGGGGGCGGGTAGAGCAGGGTGAAGGAGGAGGCCCTGGGCCGGGGGCGCTGTACCGGTGCTGTTACTCCCCATGTTGACTGGCCCAGCAGGAGGGCCCATGGGTTACCTTCCCTCCCCCTAACTGGACACGGGTTGACACTTGTTAGCCGTGAGCAATGGGCTAATTTTATCTCGCTCCAGCTCAGCAGGAAACCAACGCTGAAGAGCGCGTAGTTCTTCCGGGAGGCTGTGGCCGGGGGAGGCCAGTCTCAGGGCGATGGGGAGGGGGGAAATGCTGAGGCCTCCATCCCGGAAGGGGCGTGGTGGCCCCTGTCCTGCCCCAAAGGCTCTGAGGTCCGTAAGCTCCGGGCCGCTGGGGTCCAGAAGAAGAAAAGGTATCTTGGAAAGAAGACAGTTCAGATTCCTTCTTGTGTTTCTTCTCTTTGTTTTCTCCACCTCTGTTCCTTTCATTTCTGAAATCCCTGGGTTCTAGCAAAGTGCCTGACACAAAGCAGGTCCCTAGAAGATATTGCTGAAATGACTTGAAAACCAGGCATGGAACTTTGTTTCTGGTGACCACTAGAGAGAGCTGAAAGGCAGGATTTGAAAGGCCTTCTAAAGTAAAGCCTCCTCAACCCCTGCAGGAATTGCATATCTAATCCCTTTCCTTGTGCCTCTGGAGTCTCCTCTACATTTCAGCTTATTCGAATTCAGAACTTGCTTCGAAGGCTCTGGTTCTAACCAGCACCCACCCTATCTAAGCACCAGCTGTCAGATACCAGGGATTTACTGGGGGCACCTGTAATTCCTGTCAGCTGGCCTGCTCTGCTGCTGTGAACTGCTGGCTGCCTCTTCAGACATGAAAAGGCCCTGGGGGAGAGCATATGCTCAATAAAAATTATGGGATTCCACAGCTTTGAAATCTAATGATCCTGAGTGATCAAACACAGACTAGGGCCTTGGGGCTACTGGGGGAGTGACTGAGGGGGCAGCAGACCTTGGGTGGGAGAGCCTGGGGCCAGGCAGCAGGACAGAGTAATTAGTCTCAGTGGAAAGAGATGAGGAGGCTGGCAGCTTGGGGATGTCTGCACTGAGTCAGGGGAGAAACAACAATAGCCAAGAGCTGGGTGGTAAACCACCCTCTTGCAAAGGAAACCAGTCCCCTCCACCCCTCTCCTGTTCAGTGTATGGCCATAGGGAGATGGACTTTATTTGTACCTTTTGGGTTGCTGAGGGTGGAAGGGCAGTAGGTGGGACTAGCTCTCCATGGCCAAGGCCACATGAAGGTCTGGAGTGCTTGGGAAGAGAGAACCCCAGAAGTATGTGTTGGTTGGGAGTGAGAGTAATTGTGAAAAGATGGGCTATGCTAAGTCAGACATGGCTCAGATTTCTCTTTGCTTGGAGCTGGTTCTGCCAACGCCCTTTTGGAAATGGGTTCACTATACAGTTGTTGAATGAAGTGGGCAAGTCATTTTCCCCTGCTTGTGTTGGTTTCTTCATCTGCAAAATGAGGCGTTTGGACTGGACTGGAAGTCGACCTGAGTTCAAGGTTTCAGCCTGCTCTGTCACTGACAAACTGTGTGAGCCTGCTGCAGTGCCTTATATACAGGCCTCAGTGTCCTCACTTAAACTCAATGCAGAGTATGGACAAGGGAGACTCTAAGGTTACTCCCAGCTTTGTCATTGTTATGGGTCTCTCTTCTGTATCACCCTCAATTCCAGGCTGCTGCCTGGCTATATAACCCAGCTATACTAGCCCATTCAAGTTCCTCCATCAATTACAAGGGAGAAGAAAAGGAGTACAGACCCTGGCAGAAATTTGATTTGAAATGAGATTTCAGTTCTGAAAGTAAACTTCCCGCTGTTAACCAGGTTAAGACTATTTCACCCATGTAGGCAACATACACACCAAAGCTGGATTTTTAAGACTATTTCACCCGTGTAGGCAACATAACACACCAAAGCTGGATTTTTAGATCTGTTTATTTTGTTCCAAACCTTCTGAGGATTTAAATGTCCCAGATCTCAAGCTCCCAAATTTTGTTCGTTCTCCTTGATTTAACTGTGGTGCATAAGAGGCTGCATCTTACCCTAAATGTTAATACTGTGCTGCTTTCGCCAACCAACATTCTCTCCAAAAGTGCACAAGCACGCACATGCACGCGTACATGTGTGGAAGAAGTAAACTGACACCCTGCCACGTTATGTGACACCTGATAGGGCAGATTTGGGACCTGTGAATGTCTTTCCTTCATCTGGAGAGAAGCGGGTAGCACCCTGATTCTTAAGAGCTATCCACACCATGAGCAACAAAGGAGGCCCTGCAGAACTGCCCTCAGGTGACTTGGTGGGAGTGGGCAGGGAGCAATGGAAGCAGGGGCTTTGTTGCTCCAACATTTTCAATGGCCTCTTCTGGGACTTAAAGAGCTCCTGGGGCCCAGCTCCTCCTGTTTCACTGCTGTTTGGGATAACAGAATCGTAATTAGGCAGGCCCCTTCCTATTCACAGAGCCAAGAACCAATGGGTTTTCCTTCGGGGAATTGATAAGAGCTGGACTGGGACCAAGGGAGGGGGCTCCAGACTTTGGCCTTGAATGAAGCCATCAGAGGCCAACCATGCCCCAGCTGCCTGTTTGTAACGGAAAAACTCATGGGTGGGGACCACTGTCTTCTTTGGGGCTCCTCAGGGGCGATCTCATCCTCCTGGCCCTGGGATGGCCCTGGCTCGGGGTGGCAAGTCACTGTTAGCTCTAGGTGACAGCCAGGGATGCCTGGCAAGAAGATGATGAAAGGTTAGGGTAATAGGAACACAGCAGAAAAATACCCAGCATAGGGAGAAATACAAAGAGGCTGAGTGAGGAGAGAGGCTGAGCTCCTAATAAGGTGAGTTGTGATGGCCGGACACAGCCTGGCTGGAAATGCTCTGCAGCAAGAGTGCTTCCCAGAGCTTAGGCATAGGGAAACATCTGGTACCTACTTCAGAGGGATGAAGATGGTCCAGAGTCTACCTTTCCTGGCACCTTTAATGCCCACTAAGTAGAGTGGTCCAGGATGCCCAGCATGGGGGACACATTGGGTAGTAAAGGCTAGGATGGTTTCCTCTTCCTAGACGTTTTCCAACCCTATGTGCAGCTGCTGCCTCTACCTTTGGGGGATCCAGGTTGGGAATGGGATTTTCCCTCAAACAGTTCCTTTTCTGGCCTGGCCCAGGTGGAAATGTTGACCCGTCATGAATAATGAGAGATGGAGTTGGTCCTTCCCCAGGTCCAAAACTATTGCTCCTCCCCCCACCATGCCATTCCCCCTGTCATCAGTCTTCCTCTGCCTGCTGAGATGAAAGGAATTTCTTCACATTTTGACAGGTGGATATAAGGATGGGGAGCTGGGACAGCCTGCAGGTTAATGCATTGTCCTGGAAAATCTGTAAAAAATCAGTGAGTGGAATTTTACGGTGTTTAAGGTCCCTTTCCTATGTGATATTCTATTATTCCAGTATAGGATTATAGCAGCTTGAGCCAAAAAATGAGATGTGGCTCAGCCTGAGATGAGTGGAATTGATGCTAGTGTTAGGGGCGGGCTGGGCCAAGGTGAGGCTGATTGGCCCAAGCTCTGGGTCCCTCCTTTCTTCAAGCACCCATGAGTCTATGACAGTCATAAAAAGAAATAGAGGGGGATGAGAAGGGAGAAGAGGCAGTAGAGGAAAAAAAAAGGAGGAAGGAAAGAAGAAAGCAGACTGTTAACCAACCATATGATGGGGAGACTCTCTGTACACTTGTAAAATGATGTCACCCACACCTCTTGGGAAGCCATAGCCCTCAGAGACTCTGAGGCCAAACAAGGCTCCTTGTCTCATTTTACCTCTATGCCCTTTCCCTCGCACCCCCCAATGGTTCCTAAGGACAGATGGCAAGGAACTCCTCAGCACACAGAGGCTTGGATCTTCCCACCAGGCTCCTGGGGACACAGTAGCACCTTTGGCAGTTGCTTTTAGTGGGTGACTAACAAGCTGGGCCAGGAGTTCCCATCCTCCTCCCCCAAGAGTTAGAAAGTATATGGAGAGGGTCCAAAGGCGAGGGGGTGATCCCAAGCTTTCCTAGATCCTGGGAGGAGAGGACCCTGGCAAGTTTAAAGGCATTCACAGGGAGAATTTGGTTAATGAGTTTGGAACACCTGGAGCTTTGGCTCCAGGGGGATGGTCAGGTGGCTGAAATGCTGCATGTGCAGGTTTGGGAACAAGTGTGCTGGTGGCAAAAATGTAAATGCTGAGCAGGGTAGGGTGAAGGGAAAGGTTTGGGGAGGAGCACACAATGGCAAATAAGAGGCATTAGATTGGTTCCTCAGGGGTGGGGGAGCCTGGCAGCAGCTCTCCATTGGGGTCTGGGTCAGGGGTCAACATCTTATCCTTGCTGGAATCCCTTTGCTCCTTCTTGAACATCCTTTGATGCATCAGAGGGACGAACAAGAGGATTACAGCCCCGACGATGGGGGGCACACCGGCAAAGTAGAAGGCCACATGATAGTCCCCAAAACAGTTGCGGAGGAGGCCTGAAAAGTCAACAGAGACAAGTCAAGCCCAGCTTTGCCCTCCTGTACAAAGGTGCTCTCTGCCTCTTCTAGGGGCCATCACAATGCCTATGCAGAGACTCTTGGCCTGTACTGCCTTGACCCGAGAGCCCCCTCAGTTTAAACACTCCTAGATGGAAGAAACAAAACCTCTATTACAAAGACAGGCTGCTCCTCCCTGAGGCACTGGGGTTGCAGGCTCTTGAGGTTATGAAAGAAGCAAATGAAGCTTCTCAATTTCTCCATTTCTGACTTGCATGAAGCTACAGCTAACTTCGAGTCACTCCAAGGTATGGAGTTAGGAGGGAAGCTACTCTAAAAGAACTCCACAGAAGATGGCCAAGACTTGTTTTGGTTCACAATGATATACCCTTCCACCCCCAGCTTGGGCTAGAGTGTTCTTGTGGAACAATTCAGCCAAGTTCCTATTTTCCCTTTCTTTGAAGTGCCCATTTGCCCTAAGAGGAGGCTGTATGTGTATCCTTCCTTCCAGTTACAGATATGGTTGGCCCCTCTGGGTTCCTCTAGGTTGCCAATATGGTAAATGTGTTTGGCATGGGATACAGGGCCTTCGCTGCTCACCTCCAGAAGCTAATGTGGGACACCTCATAGGGAGGATGAGCCCAGAAACACTACCGAAGAAAGGCAAGTAGGCCCTGGGGCTGCTTAGGAGGTAAGCAAAATGGAAAGAGATATGGATTCTGGGATCCACCTTTGGGATCAGGAGTTGGGTAGAGGCTCCCCTCCCCCAGTGGACAGTGTGGCTGTTGAACAAGGGCCTGAGTAGAAGGTTTTGTCACTGTAACACAGCATGACCAGTGCCCTCACAACACCTTGCACAGAATTGGTATTCAAGGAATACTTGTTGAGCTAGCCCAGTTGGCCAGCCTAGGAGACTCTAGCCCATGAATCAATATTTGCAATAAATCCTAAAGAAAGGAAATGATGTTCTCTTCTTATTAGTTTTCCTTGTTTCCTAAGTTCTCTGGGGTACCAACAATGTCCTTCTTGGAAGTGGAGAGAGAAATTGGGAGTGCTGAAAGATGGCAAGCCAACACTTTGCCTGTTGCCTGCTAGAAGTGAGCCTCATTGGTCCAGTCCTGGGTTGTGTTCTTAATCAAATCTTTTCTACAGGCTCAATTCAGAAGCTGGTAGAGGAGGAGGGGGTATCTCTAAGTCTTAATAAAACCAGGGCCCACTTTCTCTTCTCTTCCTGCTCAACTACCTTCCAAATAATTACTTGCCTGTAAAGAGAGAGAGAGAAGATTCTGGATCAATAGAATGGTCAGGAAGGCCAAACCCATTTCTCTCTCTACCGTCCCAGAATCAGCCATGCTGTCTACAATAAAACCCCACAGCAACAGATATACAGCCATGAAAAGCCCATCCCCCCAAATGAATCCATGCACATGTACTGTCCTTAGTCTCTTTCACCAATAGTGGTAAGGGGTTTCATGCACTCTGACCAGGCTGCTTAAATAGAAAAGAAGGAGAAAAGGGACTTTAAGCAGAGGTGCTTAGGAGATCTAGGTCCCAAGGAAGACAGGACTCCCCCACTCACGCCCTCCCTGCAATATTAACCTCACCTGCAATGGGGGGTCCGGCAATCATCGGCAGGGCCATCATGCCCAGGAGGTAGCCAATGGCCTGTGAGGCCTGCATTGGGCCCACCAGCTCAAATGCGATGGGGGCCATGATGGTGATGAAGAAGCCATCACACAGGCCCAGGAAGAGGCAGACAACGATGAGGCCCCCGAAGCCCCGGCAGAGGGGAATCATCATGGACATCAGGCCCAGGAGCAGGAAGGAGATGACCTAAAGGAGCAACAGCCTGAGGTCATGTTGTGCTTGCCTGCCAAGACCACATAGTAAATCACATCTCCTTTCTCAGGGCCTCGTTTCTACCATCTGTAAAATGGGGCAAGGGGATATCAACAGAGAGCCCAGTGGACTAGTTACTTAGGCCCCTTCTAAGTCCTGCTTAGAAGGACTTAGGATTTAAAGTTTTTAAGAGATCCCCTATTTAACTTTGATTCTGTCAAGACTTTTAAAAGAGGACGCATTCATTGCTCCTGTCCTCAAGAAGTTGTCTTTTAATTGGACTCTGAGATAAAGGGAATTGCTGTTGCTGCTTTCTGATCCTGTGTTTGTCTGCCCCAGGCAACAGGGTCTGGGATCAGACCATGCTGGTATTTTCAGATCCATGTTAGATATGGGAAGAGGAAGGGGAGGAAGTGAGGATGACTTGAATAATGATTAGATGGGGGCATGAATGGAAGGCACAGCTTCCTGAAATGAGGAAGGAGCCAGTCCCCATTTTTGCGGGAGACTGCTTTTAGAAAACACCTTGGTATGAAGGAGGCCATTGGGAGGTTCACCCAGGTTCCTTAGGCTTTAGGACATGGGACACACCACCCATCTCAGACACTCAGATGTTATGGCTCTGGGGGCTTCTGGGCTTGTCTGGGCACCCTGTGAAGGTAACAAAGGGGGCTCTAAGGAGAACCAAGACACTAGGAAGAGGTCTAGGGAGCCTGAAGCCAGTCCAGGGGGCACTGACTAGCCACTGGGCTTTCTTTGGGCTGAGCAAAATGACTCTGAAGTAAAGAAGCTGCCTTTCCAGAGGCTGGTTTCTCCCTCTCAATAGAGATAAGGGCCACTGGAAACACAGCTAGCCTTTTGATGAAGGTCATCTGCAACCTGTGTCCGTGAGCCAGACTGAAGACCTGGGCTCCACCCACTGTAGCCAGCAGAGCCAGGTTGTCCCAGGGTCAGGGCTAAGGCCTGATTTGTCAACCAAGGCCTTGACAGGATCCAGGATTTTCTAATAGTTCACACAGGCAGGCTGACTTATCCAGGAAGTGTTAGTCACCACATGGTAAGGGTACGTCACCACATCAACACATGCAAGGCAGGTAGGAGGGTCAAGGCTGTTTCAAGCACTAAAGATTTTCTGTGTTGTTGCTGCCAGTGGGTTTGTTAGGCTAATTGGTTGGATTTTGGAGAGGATAAGAAATGTCCTGGTCATGCCATCTGAGGAAATCTCTTTGTTGAAGGACTTTTGAACTTTGCCCAAGATGTTTTGGGATAGCTAGGCAGAATCTAGGAATAAGAACCCAGATATCCCAGTTTCTCCTCTAGGAGATTCATGTACAACTGTAAGATAAAACCAGACCCACCTATCAACCGAGTCATAATGGTATGGCAATTAAGGAGTTAATACCATTATATAATACAAAGGACCCCATTAAGTGATTTCAATTGGCTGTAATTACTACCTACTGTATCTAGCTGCCTCTTAACATCCTCCACGAGGCCTTGCCAAGGTTCAGAAATTAAAAATCCCTCTTGGAACTGAGAATCAGGCCTCAAGAATTGGCCCAAAATGAGGTTGTCCTGCAGGTTGTCACCATTTCCTTACCAACAGACTGTCCAGGGGCTTGACACCAGACACATGTGCCTGTCTTTGTCAGTAGTAGGAACCACAAAGTCTAGTGGATGGCTCTTCAGAACCTGAAGCTGTGTACGCTCCTTTTCTCTCCCAGACCAGTACTCCTGCATCTGACCCGGGGAGAAAGGGAGGCAAATTCTCGTGATGGAGTATCTTGAGTAGCTCAAGAGAGAGAAGTTCATTCATTGTTCTGTGCTCTCAGCCTGAGACACTTACCAGCACAATGAGTTTGAACAAATCACTTTCCCTCTCTGGGCCTCAGTTCCTCAGTTTGTAAAATGGAGAATTTGGACTACAAGTTGATGAAGATATGTTTCAGCTAAAAAGTTCCAAGATTATTTTATATTGTTCTAAGTGGTAAAACTGGGTCAAGTAAGAGTGGAAAAGGGGAGAGATTGTTGGGTGGGTAGGGGAAATGGTCAGCAGAAGCACTGGGCCATAAGCCTAGTTCTCCTTCTGACTAGCTAATGCCTCTGCCTCTCTTGGAACTCCCTCTACACAATACAAAGCAAAAAATGCTTGGGCCCTACCTCTCTCCTAGGGACTGCAGTGAGAAATGAGCTATATAGCTAGGCAAGGGCTGCTGCTTTTCCTCAAGACAAAGCCCTGGCCCAATACTAGCTTACCCTGATCGCCAGCACTCTTTGGCATCTTGGAGTTGCTGATATTGACAGGGAAGACCCACAGGGGTGCCATGTGGAAGAGGCTGGGAAAGCCACACACAGTCCTATGCAAAAAGCCACCCAGGTAAGGTCTTGCTGATATTGGCACAGGAATTTAAAATTTTATAATTGGTTTATCTCAATCACAGCCTTTTGGTTTGACCTTGTTCTAGTCACTTATCATGTCTGGGACTTGGTTCTGCCATCCATCACTTAGTGTAAAGTGGAATATGAGAAGAGTGCTACATAGGAGTTCAGCTCTGCCATGACTGTCTGAGTCTTTCCCTCAATTTCTCCATCAGTGTAATGAGAGGTTGGGCTGGATGGACCATAATGGCACCCTGAGCTCTGACAAAGCAGATTCACTAGCTCTTGCAAATCTAACACAAAGTTAAACACAACAGGGAACCTTAATCATATCCTCATCCAAGACATACGAGGGTATTTAGGAAAACACTTGGGGCTATCAGAAGACAGAGAAATCCCTGCTGTGTGTATAGTCAGGGCCCCTTGGAAGTTCTTTTAGGACTTCTCCAGGATAGTCAGAACTCAACCACCTTCCTGATGGACTATTTGTGACCCACATGTTTTCTGGGGCTGCTGTTACCCCTTCACAGGGTTCCACACTTGGGCACCTTCTGGTAAACCCAGCTGCTGTAGCAAAAACATGAGCCAGGTCCGAAAGACAATATTGTTGCCCAGTAGACAAAGACAGACAGCTTGAGCAGTAGTCTGTATTCAAGCCAGACCAGAGCCCAGGTCACACAAAAAGTGGCCTCTCGAGCATCCACATGGGTACTGCCCACAACATGAGGCTACCTGTGTCACTGTGAGAAGGATTAAAACTTTGCATGGCTATAACACTTTTTACTTCTCAAAGCCTGGTCACACCTGTATTCCTTTTGATTCTCACCTGCAAGGTGAGATAGGAAAGGCAAGGATTATTCTCATTGCATGAAAGAGGAAAGTGAGGTGTAGAGAGGGCAAGTGAGGTCTGGCCTTTTCTGGCAATTTTTTTGTGCCCGTCAAGAGGATAGCATTTGAGAGCCAGTGTTTGGTACCAAGTAGCTCTGGAGGTATAAGAAGTGATGGGTCTGGGCCTAGAGGAGAGAGACACTGGGCCACAGAGTACTGCAGATGCTCAAGACCCTCCAAGAGAGTATAAGGTAGCAATGAGTTCAGTCTTCAATGGGGGCAGCATCTAACTCCTGGCTTCAGTTTCCCTCTTTCAGATGGGAGAGCCTTTATTAATAAACATTTTCTTTGAAAGTGTTCTTAGAGGTTCCATCTACACTGACAGCTTTCACTACATCCTCACTCCATTTTGATGAAGGAGGCAGAACAAGGATGATGATCTTCACTTGAAAGCAAGGGAAACGGAGGCTTAGAGAATTTGATTGATTTTCCCATGTCACACAGCAAGCTGGTGTCAGAGCTGGGGCCCAGGCCACAGCAGTTATACATCCTACCACTGTATCCCAAAGGCTGGAGATAACCTAGCATCTGTGGCAGGCTGTTCTCTCCACAGTAGACAGGGTGGTCACACTCACCTGCAAGTAGATCTTCTTAAGTCCAGGAATGGAGTCACTGACACGGCCTGACACAAGGCGCCCAAGGCCTGAGGTAGCTCCAATACACACCAAGAGCACCCAGGTCTGCTTGATTTCCAAGAATTCCTCTTCCACATACTTCATCTGAAAAGCATAGCACCAGGCCCCCGGGATAAGAGGAAGAAGAAGAGATGGCTGGTTAATTGTTGGCATACCCAGAACCCTCTACTGCTTACGTCCCTGGACCATGGCAAGAGTTCCTTCTCCTGCAGCAACCTCCCTTATAGCCTTAGCTCCAGAACAAGCTCTCTGGCTGTTTCTAACAGCTTAAAAGGCTGCATATCCCCTGGCTCTCTGGATTCTCGGTTTCTGAGCAACAGCTGAGGGCAGTGGGTGTCTCTAAGCCCCTTCCAAGCCCTGGCAGGACAGAATACAGCCTTAACAACTGAAAAAGGTCCAAGGGTTCCCCTATTATCTCCTCATTCCCTGACCCAGAACTGACAGCCTGGGGTAACAGCAGGTCACCAAGGGAGAAGGATCCACTAACTTCCAGGTAATATTCCAAAAGTGTGCTTTAAGAAACACAAGGTCTGTGGAAGATAACACTGGACTACAACCAACAAATCTGTGGCCATGTAAGTTGGGTGTATGGTGGTTAAACAAAGCTGAATTGATTTCTTTACAGCAGGATCTTTGGTACCTTTAAAAGATTGTTACATATTATGAAGCTAGAGAAATCTAGTATATGTTATTTCTTAAACAAAATTACTTGACCCCAAAGACTAGCATTCCATAAGACACACTCTTAGAAAACTCTATCATTGAGGGACTTCCCTGGTGGTCAGTGGTTAAGACTCCGTGCTCCCATGGCAGGGGGCCTGGTGATCCCTGGCCGGGGAACTAAGATCCTACATACCACAACTAAGCTGGCGTGCTGCAACTACTGAGCCCGCGTGCTCTAGAGCCTGCATGCTGCAACTAGAGAGCCCAAGCACTGCAACCACTGAGCCCACATGCTGCAACTACTGAGCCCATGCACTGCAACTAGAGAAGCCCACACGCCGCAACGAAGAGACCAGGCACTGCAACGAAGACCCAGCACTGCTAAATAAATTTTAAAAAAAAAAGAAAGAAAAGAAAACCCTATCATTGGGTCATCTGGGGCAGCCTCCTGTATCCCGGTGATGCTTATCTTCTCCTGAAAATCCATCTAGATTTATCAGTGTGGGAAACCATAGGCATAGGCCTCCCCCTGAGGAACTTCCCCCATTTCCCATTGAGGTCTTCCCTCAGCCTGTGCTCTTTCCTACTCTGGGTCTCTCCAACCACTGTTTTGTCTTTCTCCAAAGGTTCCAGGTCTGCCCTTTCAATGTCTTCTGCTCCTACCCTCTGGACTTCAGGCAGGTTAAGGGCAACGTCTTGGGGTCAGGTAGGGTGGACCCACCCTGGTATTCCTCACCAAGTGTACATAGGGAACGAAGTAGCCAAGGGCAGCAGCAGCGATCCCGAAGGCCCAGATGCGGTAGGTACGTTGGCGGAACACTCGCATGTTGAAGTACTTCCTGAGCTGAGCCAGAAAGCGTTGGCACAGGGTGTGGACACCTCTCTTGCTTGGGGTGTCCTGCGAGCTGGGCAGGAGGGGTCGGTAGGTGAGTGAAAGCAGCGTAAGAATAAACATAAAGGTACTCAGCACCTGGAAGGTTTGGGCGAGCTTGATCTTAGCCCCCAGCGTTTTGATGAGGAGGGGGAAGGATATGGAGAAGATGCTACTCCCAGCAGACACCACACCATTGGCCAGACCCAGACGGCGTTGGAAGTAATGGCCCAGGATGACGAGAGATGGCTGAAAGGCGAAGGAACAGCCACAACCAAAGAGAATCCCGTAGGTGAAGTAACGCAGGCTTAGTGAGCTGTGGGAGAGACACCAAGAGCTATCCTCAGAAGCCTGACCAGCAATCCACCTGCCCTTCCCCCCTCACCCTCCTGAGATCGGCATACCCCCACCCTTAACCCACGGCCCCAGTTACTACTGACCCTCAGAACAGACAAGGAATAGGACCTTCTGATCCCCATTTTGTAGATGGGGAGACAGAGGCTCAGAGAAGTAAAGTAATTTACCCAAGGTAGCATAACTGGGGATCAGCAAAGCTTGGACTTGAATCTAAGTCTGTGTGACTCTAGTTTGAATCATAGTACTCCATCAGAGAGTACTGTTCAAAAGAAAGCCGAAACTAGCCTATGCAAAGTCTGGATGAGGGGCTACAAAGAGTAAGTCAGTGCCTTAGAAAGAATAGTTACACCTACTGCTCACCTAGACACCATGGTTGGGCTGGTAACCAAAGCTTTATCCCAAGTAACAAGAAAGTTCTGCAAGGAGCCAAGATTCTAGAACGTTGAGACCCTCCATAAGACTCTTCAGTGTCTTTCTTCATGCTCAGGGCCCTTAATATTTCACAGAATGGTTGGTGGTGGTGTTCTGAGAGACACCCCCTCCCCAACCATGCCCACGGTTTGGATGTCCCAAGACCCTTTACTCCAGGCCCCAGATAATTTCCATGGGGATCCTAAGGTAAGGAGTTTCTATAACTTCCAAAGCCTGGCTCCTGTTGCTGGACATGATATGGACTAGCTTCCCAGAGTAGCTTGGCTGCTTGATGGGAACTGGAAACTCAAAGAAGTTGTGAGCCTGGCCAAGTAAGAGAGGCTCTGGCTTAAAACCCTTAGGCCCTGCTTTGACTATAAACTTCTATAACAGAAGGAAAAGTATCAGAAGGGAAAAGGCCATGGGAAGGTCAGCTTGGCTGGCCATTTGCCCTCAGATGACACTGGCACAAACTAGTGAAAAACTTTGTTTTCTTTTTGATGCCTCCACATATTTTGCAATATTTCTTATCTGACCACGTAATAACCTAATACTTTCCACGGTTGGGCAGTTCCTCTCCATAGCTAGATCCAGTCCTCATACTAAAGGACTGGACCTATGCTGCAGAGATGAAGTGGTGCTAGTACTCATGATTCCAAGACAGCTATCATCATCATTTCTTTCTATCTGCTTGCATTCATTGGATATGAGCAAGGGCTTTGGTTTCAAAAGGCTTGCCTCTACTTAGAACACATAGCTAAGCCAACTGCTCCTCTTCTGTCAGATTCCTTGGGGCTTCCTCCTGTTAGAGTCTAAGTACCATTTGGGATTGATCTGGGCTGGGGGCCTTGTCTAAGGGAGAGGAGTTATGAAGGTCTGAGGGAGACCCTCAGGGAGGGGGCCAGTGGGAGCAAAGCATGGGATTCAGTTCAGGGAGCTGTGTGGTGGATCTATTTCTAGCTGGGCCCAAAGGCAGGAGGCCCCTGAGCAGGCTTGCCAAGGCCTCCCCACCCCTGCCTGAACTTTGCCCCACCTCACACCATCCAAAGGAACTCAGAGCCCTGATTCAAGCAACAGGAAAGATGACTTGGAGTTCTAGCCACAAGCAGAACCATTTTTCCACTGGATATGAAGCCATCCAGAAAGTTTCTTGGCTTTGAAGATGTTCTTACAGAAAGGGCAAAGGGGGTGGGGGAGGAGCTTAGGGGCTGGAGAACAGAACGCCTACTCCAATGTGCCTAAAGAAGAATGCCAGGAGAAAGCACATCTGAGCTCCTTCCCCTCCTGTAACTGAGCTCATGTGGACTGGAAGGAAAATGGGATCCGTATGTTGCTAATTTGTTTACACTTTGCTCTGCTTGGCCTTAAAAAACAGGCCTCTGCTGTGTAGCTCTGAGACTGGAGCTGCTTCTGAGGCCTAGCTCCTTCCCACAAGGAGCCAGACACGAGCTTGCTGAGGGCAAATGAGGCCGACCACCAGAGGGGTCCTGAAAGGGTTTGGAGCTGCTGCCCTGGGAGGACTGAGCAGATTACAGACAGGATATGGTTTTCCCTGCCTCTGTCCCAGTTGGATGGGACCAAGCCAAGAAACCATTGCAGGCCAGATCCAAGCTCTGCTGGAGGGTGGGCTGGGCAGCCGGAAATGCTCAAGTCATAAAGAAAGCTGGCTCAACCTCACAAGGCCCAGTTGTAGCAGAACACAATTATCATTCTCTGCTGTGAGTGGAACCTTAGGCCTGGAGAGCATAACCACGGTCCTTCTCTGGGGAGCCAAGCTCAGAAAGCAAGTCTCTGATAAGCTAGCCATGTCTCCAGGCTGGCATTCTCCTACACCAGCCCAGGCAGATTGGAAGTAGGAGGTACCATAACTCCCAAAGTGTCTTTGGCAGAAAGTCATTGGAGTTCTTTAGGAATCCCATATTCCTCAGGCTGTGGTGGAGGGTTTTTACTTCTCTCCTCCCCTACAGACATGCTTCTGGAGAGCTGGCAGAAAGAAAGCAGAAAATGAACTTGTAGCCTGCTCCTTGACCGACACTACCAGTTTCTGCCAGTGGGACCTATGGGACCAGAGTTTGAGTTTACCTAGCTTAGGCCTAGTTGGGTAGCTGGGTACTGGGTCTGTATCTCAGTGAGGGAGGCTGCTAAACATCCCTTCTCACACCCAAGACATGAATCTTTATCTGTTCCAAATCATCCATACATTGCTATCCAGAAATGGAAAAGGACCAGAAATGCTAAACAGCCTTGGGCTCAGCTGACCTCTTTTTCAGCATAAGATTACCTTAGGAATCCTGTAATGGTAGGTGTTCACATGGGCTTACTCCAGAAGTTCATTTCCAGGAGGGCAGTTGAGGTCATGAGATGTGTGGCATATTGAAGGGAAATAGAATGGCAGAGCTGGAAGACACCTGAAAAGACCTGATCTAATCTCCTCATGTTACAGTATAAAAATTGAGGCTCAAAGAGGGGAATGGTACTCATGAATTGTTCCATTGCCATTCAGTGGCCAAAACTTGACTTGGGCCCAGCAGTATGAATGCCCAAGCTCAGGCTCCTCCCACCACTTTGGAACTCTTGGGTCCTCTTTGGGTATATTCCCTACCAATGTGTCCTGGGGACCCTACCAAGATGAGTCCCATTGGACAATAGTTCCTGGGAACAGGGTCTTGAGGACCCTACATGGAAAGGGCCACAGGGGATTCTGCAATGAGAAGAGTGTCTAGTTGAGGCCCAGAAAGAAGCCAACCCTCAGCCTTGGGCAAATGGTCAGCAACTCCTAGCCTTACCTGGTGAAGGAGCTGGTATGGAGGCCAATGAAAGCGACGGCAGCCCCTGCAGTTGCTGTGATTCGGCAGCCCAATCGATCAGTGAATATACTCACAATGGGAGAACAGAAGAAGATCATGCCCATTGAGAGGGCTCCTACCCATGCTGCAGAGAAAAGAAGCACAAAGACACCTTAGTTTAATGTGTTACCTGGTGGTGCGGCTGGTATCTCAGATCTTCTCTGGCCTTTCACTGGGGGCATTGCCTTGGTCTGCACTGCCAGCTTGCTAGTCCCTGATGGCCAGTGAGGTTAGGCAATTTTCAAAGTGCCTGTAACAAAGCAATGTGAGAACCAGGAGTCTAGTTCATAAGCATACCCAGAACTTCAAAGCTGGGGCAGGGAGCCTTTAGAGATCAAGTCTGTGATAGAGACTTCTAGCTAGCTACCACACAGCTACACTACATTTCTTAGCCTGTTCAGCTGTTTGGCTTGACCATGTGACTGAATTCTGACCAATAGCATGTGGGTAAAAAAGACAAATACCACTTCCAGACCTGGACCATAAAAAGACTACCATGATGTTTCTGCTTACTTGGGAGCTATAACGGCAGAGTGACCTTGGAAGCCATGTATTTTTTTTTTTTTAATTACGAATCATTCTGTTGTTGTTTTTTTTTTTTTTAACTTTGGGTTTATTATTTATTTATTTATTTATTTATGGCTGTGTTGGGTCTTCGTTTCTGTACGAGGGCTTTCTCTAGTTGCTGCAAGTGGGGGCCACTCTTCATCGCGGTGAGCGGGCCTCTCATTATCGCGGCCTGTTTTGTTGCGGAGCACAGGCTCCAGACGCGCAGGCTCAGTAGTTGTGGCTCACGGGCCTAGTTGCTCCGCGGCATGTGGGATCTTCCCAGACCAGGGCTAGAACCCGTGTCCCCTGCATTGGCAGGCAGACTCTCAACCACTGCGCCACCAGGGAAGCCCTGGAAGCCATGTATTAAGACTGGCAGAACTGCCATCAGTTCTGTCTGGGTCTCTGAATGGAGTGAAGTTCCCCCTCTCTCTCCAGTCTGGAACCCCTGCCCTGAATGTTACATAAGAAGTAAAGAAACGTCTTGTCCTTTAAGCTACTGAATTTTCTAGGGCTATTTGTTATAGCAGTTAAACAAACACAAACTAAAACAAAGAGATTCCTCTACAACCGTTTTACTGATAAAGAAACAGGTCCAGAAATGTGAAGGGACTTGCCAAAGATCACACAGCAAGTTAAGTGGCAGAGCTGGGACTCAACCCTAACTCTCCTTATTTCTAGTCCAACTTTCATTGTATTATATCTCTTACTGGGATGAATGAAGCTTCCCATCATTGGAGGTGTGCAAGCAGAGGTAGATATAAAACAGGGGATTCAAGCACTGTGGTCAGATTTGGACTAGCCAACAATTCAAGCTTCCCTCCAGGGATGCTAAGCCAGATTTATAGCCTTAGGCATTGGGCTACTTGGCTTTAGTGCCAAGGAACATGAGAATTAATTAAGCCTTCAGGAGCTTAGGTAAGACTTCTCTTGGTCATTGGAACAGTCCTGTGAAGGTGCTAAGAGTAATGAGTAGGGAAGACCACAGACAAAGGGCTCCTGGAATTGTACAGGAACACAGGGCAGGTTCAGGAGACACCCAAAGATTTATAAGGACACTATGCAAGAGGGTCATGTAACTCTCATGCTGAAATCCTTCATAAGAGCCCATGTTTGGCAAATCCCTGACTCCAAACTCAAATAAGAAGAGTTTATTCTGTTTATAAAGGCTCTTAAGTGTCTGTAACAATCCTCAACAGGGAGGAAGAAATTTGCCCTTTTACTTGGATTCTTCCAGCCCATTTCCCCTTGCTCAGTCCTCGGAAAGAAAGCCCAAGCTTTTTTTGTTTGAAGGTTGTATCAAGTTTCATCGTGGGCCTCTGTTTTCTAGGCTAAACAATTCTTGGTTTCGTTAATATTTCTTCTTAGCTTTAATTTCTAAATCTGTATTACTTTGAGAGCTCGCCTCTTAACACGTTCCTAGTCTTCATCATCATCATCAGAAAGTATTCATTGAGTGTCACCTGAACAGGATGCCAGGCCAGCTTCTGGCTCTCTTCAATTGTGGAGCCCCAGATGGGCCAGAGGAGTGCAGTCTGAGGTTAGACTAGTCCACTGTCTGAGTCTCTTTCCTCAGTGCCTAATAGGTTGCTCAGTTCTCCACTGGCAATCTTTGCTTTGCTGTGGGTGCCATCTTGAGTCTTAGCTGGCTGGCTCCAACAGTACTGGCCTGAGACCACAGGAGACCCGAACTCTCATCACAATTTTACCTTATACCTTTCAATTTCATCTCTTATCAGCTATGGGGCCTTGAGCAAATCACACAGCACTTCTCTAATCCTCCGACTTCTCATCTGTAAAATGGGGATTAAAATTCTCCACGTGCCTTCCCCAAAGTTGTTTTTTAACCTAAAGATTATCAGATGTGATCATATGTATGAGAGCTTTATAAATACCAATAGTCACACCGTACATAAAAATTAATACAAATGGATCATAGACTCAAATGTAAAACTTAAAACTTCTAGAAGAAAGTATAGGAGAAAATCTTTTTGACCTTTAGTTAGGCAAAGATTTCATAGATAATTACCAAAAGTGTGATCCATTAAAAAATTGATACATTATACTTCATCAAAGTGTAAAACTTCTGTTCTTTGAAAAATACTGTTATGAAAATGAAAGGGCAAACCACAGATTGGGAAAAGTATTTACAATACACACATTGATAAAAGACTGGTATCCAGAGTACAAGTGTGAGTTGACTCTCACAACTCAATAAGACAGCAAACAGTCCAATTTAAAATACGGGCAAAAGATTTGAACAGACATTTTACACACAAACACAGGACGTGAATGGCAATTGAGCACATGAAAAGATGCTCAATATCATTAATCATTCAAGAAATCCTTATTAAAACCACAACGAGATACCCCTATACAACCACTAAAAAGGCTTTTTTTTAAAAAAATGACAATACCTAGTACTGGTGAGGATATAGAGGAACTGGAAATCTCATACACTGTTGATGGGAATGCAAAATGATATACCTGCTTTGGAAAACAGTTTGGCAGCTTCTTAAAAGTTAAACATACAGGGGGACTTCCCTGGTGCTCCAGTGGTAAAGAATTCACCTTACAATGCAGGAGACGCAGGTTCTATCCCTGGTTAGGGCACTAAGATCCCACATGCCGAGGAGCAACTAAGCCTGCATGCCACAACTACTGAGCTCACACACCTCAACTAGAGCCCGGGTGCCGCAAACTACAGAGCCCACATACTCTGGAACCCGTGTGCCACAACTACAGAGCCCATGCGCCCTGGAGCCTGTGTGCCACAACTAGAGAAGAGAAAACCTGCACGCCACAACTAGAGAGAAACCCGCACGCCACAATGAAGAGCCCGCCTGCCTCAACGAAGATCCCACGTGCCACAACTAAGACCCAATGCAGCCAAAAATAAATTTTAAAAAAAGTTAAACATACAATTACCATATGACCCTAAAATCATTCTCCTGGGTATTTACCCAAGATAAATGAAAAATTATATTCATACAAAAACCTGTACCTAGATGTTTTTGCAGATTTTTCATAACTGCCAAAACGTGGCAATAACTCAATTGTACTTCAACTAGTGAATGGATAAATACGTGGATATACATTAAGACAATGGGATACAACTCTGCAATAAATAGGAATGAACTATTGATACAGGCAACAACTTGGACAATTCTCAAAGGCATTGTGCTAAGTGAAAAGAAGCCAGACACAAATGATTCCATTTATATGTAATTCTGAAAAGGCAAAACTGTGGGGTCAAACAGATCAGTGCATGCCAGGAGGAAGGGTGAGGGGAAATGACTCATTGTAGATGAGCATGAGGGAACTTTTCGGAGTAATGAAATGTTATATATTTTGACTGTAAGTGGTGATATTCTTTTGTCAAAATTCATAGAACTGAGCATATAAAAAGGGTGAATATTACCATATGTAAATTATACCTCAATAAATCTGTTATAAAAAAAGAAGAGGGGGCAGGGAAGCAGGAAGTGCCAGTGGGAAATCTCATTTATGATGTATGTATTTTTATTCTGGCTGAATTTTCAAAAAAATTAGTTCAAGCGTATTATCAAAAATGAAAAAATACTTAAATTCAGTAAATTATCTTACTGTCATTTTATCAACTACAACTCACCATTATTTGGTCCTTCTGAATTTCTAAAATACAATGAAAGCTGATGATTGGGCTTGAAAGTATCTTTTGCACAGTCAAAAAATTTAAATTATATTGGATATAGCTTTTTATGTTAATGACATGTATTCATCATTATGGTATCATACAGAATATTTTCACTGCCTTAAAAATACCATGCTCCACCTATTCATTCCTCCTCCCCTCCCAACCTCTGGCAACCACTGATCTTTTTACTGTCTCCCTAGTTTTGCCTTTTCCACAATGTTATATAGTTGGAATCATACAGTATGTAGTCTTTTCAGATTGGCTTCTTTCGCTTAGTAATATGCATTTAAGCTTCCCCCATGTATTTTCATGACTTGAAAGCTCTTTTTTTTCAGCACTGAATAATATTCCATTGTCTGGATGTACCACAGTTTATTTACTAACTCACCTACTGAAGGACATCTTGTTTGCTTCCACATTTTGGTAATTATGAATAAAGCTGCTATAAATATCTGTGTGCAAACTTTTGTGTGGACGTAAGTTCTTGATTCATTTGGTTAAACACTAAGGAGCATGATTGCTAAATTGTACGTTTAGTTTTGTAAGAAATTGCCAAACTTTCTTCCAAAGTGGCTGTACCACTTTGCATTCCCAACAGTAATGAGTGAGAGTTCTTGTTGCTCTACGTCCTTGCCAGCATTTGGTGGTGTCGGTGTTCCAGATTTTGGTCATTCTAATAAGTATGTAGTGATATCTCACTGTTGTTTTCATTTGTATTTCCCTGATGGCATATGGTGTTGTGTATCTTTCCATATGCTTATTTGTCATCTATATATTTTCTTTGATGAGGTGTCTGTTAAGGTCTTTGGCCCATTTTTCAACTGGGTTGTTCATTTTCTCATTGTTGAGTTTAAGGAATTCTTTGTACATTTTGGATAACAGTCCTTTATCAGATATGTCTTTTGTGAATATTTTCTCCCAGTCTGTGGCTTATCTTCTCATTCTCTTGATATTGTCTTCTGCAGAGCAGAAGTTTTTAATTTTAATGAAATCCAACTTACCAATTATTTCTTTCTTGGATCGTGACTTTGGTCTTGTATCTAAAAAGTCATAATCATACCCAAGTTTTCCTAAGTTATTTTCTAGGAGTTTTAAAGTTTTGTGTTTTATATTTAGGTCTGTGATCCATTCTGAGTTAATTTTTGATAAGGATGTAAGGTCTGTGTCTAGATTCATTTTTTTGCGTGTGGATGTCCAGTTGTTCCAGCACCATTTGTTGAAAAGATTATCTTTGCTCCATTGTATGGTCTTTGCTTCTTGTCAAAGATCAGTTGGCTATATTTATGTGGATCTATTTCTGGGCTTTCTATTCTGTTCCATTGATCTATTTGTCTATTCTTTCACCAATACCACACTGTCTTGAATACTGTAGCTTCATAGTAAGTCTTGAGGTCAAGTAGTGACAGTTCTCCAACTTTGTTCATCTCTTCCAATATTGTGTTGGCTATTTGGGGTCTTTTGCTTCTCCATGTAAACTTTAGAATCAGTTTATCGATATCCACAAAATAAATTGCTGAGATTTTGATTGGGATTGCATTGAATCTATACATCAAGTTGGGAAGAACTGACATCCTGACAATATTGAGTCTTCCTGTGCGTGAACATAGAATATCTCCATTTATTTAGTTCTTTGAATTTTAGTTCATCAAAATTTTGTAGTTTTCCTCATATAAATTTGTACATATTTTGTTAGGTTTATACATAAGTATTTCATTTTTGGGGGTGCTAATGTAAATGGCATTCATTTTTAAAATTTCAAATTCCTCTTGTTCATTGCTGGTTTATAGGAAAGCGATTCACTTTTGTATATTAACCTTGTATCCTGAAACTTTGCTGTAATTGCTTTTAAGTTCCAGAGTTTTTTGTCATTTTTTTCAGATTGTCTACATAGATGATCATGTCATCTGTGAACAAAGACAGTTTTATGTCTTCCTTTCCAGCCTGTATACTTGTTATTTCTTTTTCTTGTATTATTATATTAGCTAGAACTTCCACTACAATGTTGAAAAGGAGTGGTGAGAAGGGACAGCCTTGTCTTGAACCTGATCTTAGTGGGAAAGCTGCAATTTTCTCACCATTTAGTATGATATTATCAGTAGTTTTTAAAATATAGATTTTAAAAAATTAATCTGAGTTTTTTTCAACTTTTGAAACAATTATAGATTCACAGGAAATAGCCAAGATAATCCAGAGAAATCCCATGAACATTTCACCCAGTTTCCCCTAATGGTTACATCGTACATAACTATACTATAATATCAAAACCAGGAAATTGACATTGGTACAATATGTGTGTATAGTTCTATATCATTTTATCACATGTGTAGATTTGTGTAACCACCACTGCAATCAAGATACAGGACTATTCCATCACCATAAAGATCTCCTTTGTGCTACTCTTTCATAGTCACACCCAGTCCACTCCCCCACCATCCCTAACTCTTGGCAACCACTAATTTGTTTTCCATCTCTATAATATTATTTTAAGAAAGTTATAGAAATTGAGTCGTATAGTGCATGACTTTTTGAAATTGGCTTTTTCTCACCCAGCATAATTCCCTGGAGATATATATTTGAAGTAAGTTTCTTGTAGACAGCTTATAGTTGGGGTATTTTTATTCCCTGCCAATCTCTGTCTTTTAATTGATGTATTTAGATCATTTGCAAGGAAGTAATCATTGACATGTTAGGGTCATTTTATTTTTGTTTCCTGTTTGTTCCCTCTGTTTTTCCTTCCTCTACTTTCTTTTTCTCTGCTTGCCTGTAGGCTCCCTTAACAATTTTTAGAATTCCACTTTGATTTATTTATAGCGCTTTGAGTGTATCCCTTTGTATACCTTTTTTAGTGGTTGCTCTAGCTATTACATCATAGTTTACTGATGTTGACATTTCACTAGTTTGAGTGGAGTGTAAAAACCTAAACTCCCTCATGTCCTTTCACTATCCTCCATTTATAATATAATTTTCTTAAATATTTCCTCTATATACATTGAAACCACATCAGGAATCATTATAATTTTTGCTTCAACTGTTAAACATAATTTAGAAAATCCAAGAGGAGAAGGAAACTCTATTGTATTTACCCATAATTTTACTCTTTTCATTGTTCTTCCTTCTTGATGATCCAATATTCCTTCTTCTATTGTTTCCTTTTTGTTTAGAGAATTCCTTTGGCCTTTCTTTTAGGGTAGGTCTGCTGGTGACAAATTCTCCTATTTTTCCTTCATTTGAAAATGCCTTGATTTCCCCCTTCATTCCTGAAGGATAGTTTCACCGGATATGCAATTCTGGATTGACAGTTTATTCTTTCAGCACTTGAAGAATGTTTTGCCACTTCTTCCTTCTACCATCTGTGGTTTTTGATGAGAAATCCACTATCATTTGAATGTTTTTCCCCTTAATTAAGGCGTCATTTCTCTCTCAATTTTTTCAAGATGTGTGTGTGTGTGTGTGTGTGTGTGTGTGTGTGTGTTTATATTTCAGAAGTTTGTGATGTGTTTTGGCATAAATTTCTTTGAGTTCACCCTCTTTGGGGTTCACTCAGCTTCTTAATACTGTAGATTTTTCTTTTGCCAAATTTGGGAATTTTTCAACCGTTATTTCTCTGAGTAATTTTTCAGCCCCACCTTCTTTCTCTTCTCCATTCAGGACTCCTCTGATGACAGGAATATTACATCTTTTGTTATAGCACCACAGTTCTCTGAGGCTCTGTTCATTTTTTAAAATCTTTTTTTTTTTTTAATGGTAATTATTTATTTATTTATGGCTGTGTTGGGTCTTCGTTTCTGCGCAAGGACTTTCTCTAGTTGCGGCAAGTGGGGGCCACTCTTCATCGCGGTACGCGGGCCCCTCACCATCGCGGCCTCCCTTGCCACGGAGCACAGGCTCCAGACGCGCAGGCTCAGCAATTGTGGCTCACAGGCCCAGCCGCTCCGCGGCATGTGGGATCCCCCCAGACCAGGGCTCGAACCGGTGTCCCCTGCATTGGCAGGCAGATTCCCAACCACTGCGCCACCAGGGAAGCCCTGTTCATTTTTTAAAAATTTATTTTCCCCCTGTTGTTCAGATTGTATAATTTCTATTGTTCTGTCTTCAAGCTTACTACTTCTTTCCTCTGCCCTCTCCATTATTTAATGGAACGCATCCAGTGAGGTTTTTAAAATTATTATTATTTCAGTTGTTGTATTTTTTAGTTCTAAAATTTCCATTGTTTCTTCTTTGTATTTTCTATTTATTTGCTGAGACTCTATTTTTTCATTTGTCTCAAGTATGATTGTAATTGCTCATTGAAGCGTTTTTATAGTGGCTGCTTTAAAATCCTTGTCAAATAATTTCAATATCTGTGTCATCTTGGTGTTTTCTCATTGAAAACAACACATAGTCTTTTCTCGTTGAAGTTGAGATTTTCCTAGTCTTTGGTGTGACAAGTGGTTTTTCTATTTTACTTGGGACATTTTGGATATTATGTTATGAGACTCTGTATCTTATTAAAATCTTGTGTTTTAGTAGGCCTACTATGACACTGTGCCAGCAAGGTACCACCACATTTTTTTCTAGATGGGGTGGAAGAGATGGGGATGGAAGTCCAAGTTCCCTGCTTAGCCTCCTCCCCTGGGGAGGATGGGTGCCTTGTTTTGCTGAGCAGGGGTTGGTGTTCAAGATCCCCACTGGTCTTCCTCTGATACTTAACTGGTTGGGAGAGGTAAGAGTCTCTCGTTACTATTCTCCACGTTGCTTCAACTGATACTGTACTGAATGCTGCTAAAAGTCCTAGCTTCCTACTTGGCCTTCACTGACACCACCTTGGCACCTCTTCAGGAATGGGAGGACAGCCGGAAGTTACAGACTGGCAAGGGTGAGCGTCCAGGTTCCCTGCATGGTCTCCACTGAAACAACGGACGAAGAATAGGCCTTGTTACAACTGAGAGGATGACATTCCTGGCTCCCTACTCAGTTTTCTCTAATGCTACCTTGGAATGGTAGGTGGACAGATTGGGGCACCTTGTTATAACTGGGTGAGTATATAAGTCAAGGTTCCTTATTAGGCCTTTGTTGGTAAAGGTCAGAAGGTATGCATTTTTCCCCATGGTGTTTGGCTGGAGTAGAGTGGTTATTGTCTAAAAGTTTTCTGTCTTGCTAGGCTCCTCCTTTCTTGGTCTTTTGGTTAGAGAAATCAGGCTTTTCTCAATGCTCATTTTATTTGTTTCTGTTGGCATTTCTGGGTTGCAAGCTTCTTCAGCTCCAGGTGTAAGATATATGAGGCAAAAAGAAAACCCAGGTAATTTACCACTGTGTTGTTCCTTGAGTCCTGAGATACCTAGTCCATCAACTTTCTTCTCTCTACCTTTTAGTCTTCTTATATTTGCTTTATATACTGGCCAGTGTTTTTAGCCATACTTCATGGGAGGAATAGGGAAAAGTACCTTGATATAGTTTTTGACACTAAATGTACATTTTTAAAAAATGAAGCCATCCATATATGATAGTCATTTATTTAACAGTTATTTAACATCCTTTCTGGCCCAAATACACAGCTATCCCACAGGTACTGAGGATGCTAAATGAGTGACATATGGTCTTTGCCTTCAAGGATCTCACAGTAGAATAAGGAACACTTTTTTAAACAGGGCAGTAAAATGTATAAATCCCATGGTTCAAGACCACAGTAAAATTTTCTATTTAGAGATTTTCAGAGAGGTCAGACATTCCAAGGGAATGAAAATTTGCTACGTTAAGGAAAAGAAAGGTAATTTAATAGCTAGATCAATGACTGAAGAAGAATAGAACGATTGTTAGCAGGAAAGGTTATCAGAGGAAATTTTGTAAGAGAAAAATAATCAGCTATAACTATATTTAAAAAAAAGAACCAATAGTGATAATAATAATAATAATGATAATTATAACCATGTTGATGGTAAAATGAGTGTTGTTGGTTATCCTTTATCTTTCTTGCACTCAATTTCCTTTTTTGGAAAATACAAGGCATGGGTAGAGGTTTTCTAGAACTCTTGACAGTCCTTGGACTCAAAGCTGGGGAGTTTTTGTTGTTCCCCATATTACCCTTGTTCTCATATGAGGAAGACAAAGTGATTTTTTTAATTCCCTACTGCTGATGACAAAGTGATTTTGATGAAACAGCTGAATGTGGGAGAGTTCAAAGGGTGAAAAGTAGACTTTAACAGGAGGTATAGAGGGCCATCTTTATAAACAGACTTGGCAAAATCAGAGATGGCACCCCACAACTTTCCATCAGGCAGAGAGCATTATTTTCAATGCACAACTGTGCTAAGTGCCAAGCAAGTGTCTAATTTCTGACTAATAAACTTTCTGTCCAGCAGAGCCCTAGGACTTTAAGGATTAACTATGTATAAACCCACCATCCACAACTTTCACCCAATGATTCCCAGAATTCTCTTTAGCCTCAACCACTACCCTCAGGTGAGTTAAGTACTCCCAAAGAGTTGGCCCCCAAAGACCTGTGCCTGAAGTGAACACAATGTCTATATTCACTGGACACCACCTCCTTTCCTCCTCTAAGCACCCATAGCCAGCTGGGCTTCTGTTGAGCCTGAGCAGTGTGAAAGCAGAACCCCAGCCTTTCCAGCTCCATTCTGGACCTATTGGCCCTCAAATTTCCTTATATTCAAAGTCTTTTCACTCAAGTGCCCAATTAGTGCCCTGGCTCCTTACCCAGGCTCACAGTCTAATGTCTTTGAAGTACAGGGAGTCTGCTCAGAAAAGAACTCAAATGAGAGACCAGATTCCCCATTCCTTGGTTTCCAAAAGCCAACTTCTCTGAGCTCTCCCTCTGAGTTGGAAAGCGGGGAGAGAGTACTCTAAGAGCCAAACTCTCTAAATAAAATTATAGGCTTTCACAAATTCCTGTTGTTGTGGGGAACTAACAAAAGCTCAAATGAGGGAACGATGGAGCAAAGCCAAAGAAAGGGCAAAGCTGGGGAAGGGTAAAGGAGAAAGAGAGGTGAAAGGGGGTGTTATGAGGGCAGAGATGTCTCTATTCAGCAGCCCCTGCTTCATGACAAGGTGAACAGTATGATGAAAGACTAGCAAATAGGATTAGGAGCCATGTTCTGAAGCTTGCTATGCAACGCTAAGTGGAGGAAATGTCACTATTAACTGGAGTCCCTGTTGCCAGAAATATTCCCGTTTCTGCCCCATCTCCACCCTTCTTCAGAGTCCCCAGAACACGGTAAAGAGACTAAACCTAGATGGGATAAGTGAGCATGGTCAGAATGGCATAGGTAGGGCATGGGGACCATGTGGGGTTGGTGGCAGGTAGCTCAGGACTGTGCTGATGGTATGCTGGTACATCTAGCCAGTTGATCAGCACACATTAGTAAGATGACTGAAAGCATTGGTGGAATACATTTAAAAGGAGGCAAGTAAAAGCACTTCAGAGGTCAGCTGGGGCACTCCAGAGAAGAAAAATGCAACACTCTGGTCTTCCTTGGGGACTGAGATGGCAGGAGCCCTGCCTTTCATTCTCTCTGTGGCTGATTGGAGAGTGACCTCCAGCTGAGCTTCATTTATTAACTATTTCTCTAACCTTGTGCTAGGAGTTAAGTGCTAGGTAGTTATTTTTCTGGTGAATAAATGTAACAATCTTGTTCAGGGAAGCTGATTCCAAAACTTTTTTTATGGTTTGATAAACATTATGTTGAGAAGCTCTTTCTTCCAGCTCTCAGCCTATCGAAGTCCATTTACTTTGGTAGCTACTCACCATCCACTGTGTCTAGAACACTACTCCAGATCTGTAGCAAGCCTTTATTTTAAAACTCCAAAAGTGTTTTCATATTTGTCCTGGCAGTGTTTTATTTTTTCTCTTCATTAGAATGTGGTGGTGTTTTTCTGGGTTGGCACAGAAATACTGGAAAACATTCTTTTCCAAGCATTCAACATCTAAACAAACCCCATTTTTAACCTTCTACACTTTGTCTCAAAACATGCCAACTTTAATGGGCTACCTACTTTTGAGTGTCAAAACTTGTAAAGTCAAATAATCTGAAAACGTAAGTGAACTTACTGAAAACGTAAGTTGTCTTATTACCCCCACTTATTACTTTATTTGACCTCATTCTCTGTGCTGCTATTGTTTATTTACTTCCATTTTTTGGAGTCGGAAGATCTAGACATCCAGTTCCTAATTTTACAGATAGTCAGACTGAGGCCCAGAGAGACTCACTTAGAAGTATCCATGTCAAGTCTGAAAATGCAGTCCTTCTAACTCCTGCCTCAGTCCTTCAGGGATGATGGGCTTTACTTAATGTCTTATGGCCACTGATTTGGCAACCACTGGTTTAGGACAATGGTCAGTTATCTATTCTAATGGCTAAGGTATATTAGAGGTGGTTCTTGAACCCAAACCATCAGTGCTTTGGAAGAACTATGAATTGAAACAGTTTCCTCAGTTTTCTCTGAGGGGGTTGGCTAGCACCTAGAGACTCTGATTGTCAGACATTCACCTGATAGAGAGTATGGAAAAGAGGCAGGAGGCAGAGACAGAAAAGAAATAAGGAGACAGAAAGAGAGATGCATATATCTAAAATAGAAAGATTCATGATGAGCATCTTATTAGAACTGCAAAGTGTTAAAAATGAAAGGGTCCTCAAGAATCATAGAGGGGGTAACCAAGATGGCTTCACTGGTGAATTACAAACATTTAAGGAAGAAATAATAACAAAGTTACACAAGCTGTTGCAAAAAATAAAATAGGAGGCAATACTTTCCAACTCATTCTATGAGTCCAGTGTTACCTTAATACCATAACCACCATAAAGACAACACAAGAAAAGAAAATTACAAATGAATGTCCCTCATAAACACAGTTGCAAAACGCTTAACAACATTTTAGCAAATTGAATCAAACAATATGTAAAAAGGATAAAACATCACGACCAAGTAATATTTATCCCAGAAATACAAGGTTAGTTCAACATCCAAAAATCAACCAATGCAGTATGTGATTATTAACGACTACAAAATTTTAAAATCCCATATAATTATCTCAGTAGATACAGAAAAACACTTGACAAAATTCAATATCCATTCAAGATAAAAACTCTCAGAAAACCAGTAATAGGTGGGGACTTTCTCAACCTGATAAAGGGCAACTAGTGAAAACCTATAGCTAACATCATACTTAATAATGAAAGACTAAAATCTTTCATCCTAAGGTTAAGAACAAGGCAAGGATGTCTGTACTTGCTATTTCTATTTAATATTGCATTGGAGGTTCTCACCAGTGCAATAAGACAAGAAGAAGAAATAGAAGACATACAGATTATAAATAAGAGTTACTTACAGTTTTACAACTATCTCTGTTTACAGACAACATGATTGTCTATCTAGAAAACATTAAAGACTACAAAAAAGCAACTAGAATAAGTGAGTTAAATAAGCTCACAAGGTACAAATCAACATACAAAAATCAATTGTATTTCTATATATTAGCAATGAATAATTAAAAACTGAGATAAAAATACCATTTACAATACCATCCAAAATTTGAAATACTTATGGATAAATTTGATGAAAATATGTACAAGATCTCTACATTGAAAATTACAAAATGTTGATGAGATAAATTAAAGAAGACCTAAATAAATGAAGGATATATCTTGTTCACAGGTCAGAAGACTCAATATTGTTAACAGATCAATTCTCCCCCAAGCTGTTTTATACATACAATGCAATCCCAATCAAAACCCCGGCAAGGTTTTTTTTGGATAAAATTTGGCAAACTGATTCTCAAATTTATGTGTAAATGTAAAGGATATAGAATGGCAAAAATAATTTTTACATTGAAGAACAAAGTTGGAAGACTTATAATGACTTGATTTTAAGACTTACTATAAAATTACAGCAATCAAGACATTACGGTATTGGGGCTTCCCTGGTGGTGCAGAGGTTAAGAATCCGCCTGCCAATGCAAGGGACACAGGTTCGATCCCTGGTCCGGGAAGATCCCACATGACACGGAGCAACTAAGCCCGTGTGCCACAACTACTGAGCCTGTGCGCCACAACTACTGAGCCCACGTGCCACAACTACTGAAGCCCGCGCGCCTAGAGCCCATGCTCAGCAACAAGAGAAGACACCGCAATGAGAAGCCTGCACACCACAATGAAGAGTAGCCCCCACTTGCCACAACTAGAGGAAGCCTGCACTCAGCAATGAAGACCCGACGCAGCCAAAAATAAAATAAATAAAATAAACAACAACGAAAAAAGATATTATGGCATTGGCATAAGATAGACATATAGATCAATGGAACATAACATAGTCCAGAAATGGGCCCACACATATATGGCTAGTTGATTTTCAATTAAAAAATGTTAAAAAAAATTCAATAGGGAAGGATAATATTTTTCAACAAATGGTGCCGGGTCAACTGGATAGCCACATAGAAAAGAATGAAGTTGAACTAATATCTCAGACCATACTCAAAAATTAACTCAAAATGGATGGTAGACCTAAATGTAAGAGCTAAAACTATAAAACTTCTAGAAAACATAGGATAAAATCATAGTGAAGTTGGGTTAGGCAAAGATTTCTTAAATAGAGCACAAAGAGCACAAAGTATAAAAATACATAAAATTAACTTCATCAAAATTTTAAAATTTATTCTTCAAATATACTTTTAAGAGAATTAAAAGACAAGCTACAGACTGGGAGAAAGTATTTGCCAATTATATATCTGATAAAGGAGGACTCATATCCAGAGTGTTTAAGAATAATTTCTTATTTACAAAAACAAGAAAATAAAGAATCCAATTGAAAACAGGCAAAAGATTTAAACTGACACTTTACCAAAGAAGATATATGAGTGGTAACCAAATACATGAAAGAATACTCAACATCATTAGCCATTAGGGAAATGCAAGTTAAAACCTAATGAGATGCCAATACACACCCATTAAAACATCTAGTATTTTTAAAACTGACCATACCAAGTGTTAGTGAGGATTTGGAACAACTGAAACTCTGAGTTGCAGTTGCATAGTTGCTGGGACTGTAAAATGGTGTAATCACTTTGGAAAACAGTTTGGAAGTTCCTCAACTGGTTACATATAAAGTTACAATGACCCAGCAACCCCCCAAAATGAAAGCATATGTCCACATCAAGACCTGTACATGAATACTTATAGCAACTATATTTGTAATAGTAAAAAACTAGAAACAACCCATGTCCATCAATATGTAAATGGATAAACACATTGTGGTATATCCATACCAAGAAATGGTACTCAGCAATAAAAAGGAATGAACTATTGATATATGCAACAACTTGGATGAATCTCAAAACAATTGCAGTAAGTAAAAGAAGTCAAATTTTTAAAATACCTACTTTTTATTCCATTTATATAAAAAGTCTAGAAAATACAAACTAATCTGTAGTGACAGAAAGAAGAGCAATGGTTGCCTGTGGATAGGAAGAGGACTTTGGAGGATGATAGATATGCTTGTTATCCTGAATATGGTAATGGCTTCACGATGTATACATACATATATCAAAACTTCTCGTACTGTGCATTTTAAATATGAGCTTTTTTATTGTATGTCAATTATAGCTCAATAAAGCTGTTTAAAAATAAAGAACATCTTCCTACTTTTAAAAAGAGCTGTATATTTTCACAATTGAAAAATTAGAAAAACAAAGAAGCAAGGCAAAAAAAAAAAAAAATCTCCACAATTCCAATCACTTGGAGACAAGTATTTTTACCTTGATATGTATCCCTCCAGATTTTTCTATACATTTATATCTATATAGTTTTTCAAAGACAGTATATATAGTATACATCACTTATAAGCTGCTTTTAAAAATTTCTCATGTTTTAGAGACCTTTCCATGTTAATAAAATTCAACACCATCTCCCCAAAAGAAATACTGGAAGAACGGAAAGGAGGTAAGAAGGGAGAACGAACAATTGATACATGTAACAACATGGATGAATTTCAAAATAATTATGTTGAGTGAAAGAAGCCAGAGCCTACCAAAAAATACATACCCTATGACTCCAGCTATGTAAAACTCAAGAAAAATACAGACTAATCTATAGTGAGAGAAAGCATATTAGTGGTTGCCTGGGAGTGGGGAGGGGCCAGAAGTGGACTGGGAGAGAAGAATTATAAAGAGACATGAGAAACCTTTTGGAGGTGATGGACATGTCCATTACTTTGATCATAGTGATGGTTTCCTGAGTGTGCACATATGTCAAAACTTGTCAAATTGTATACTTGAAATATATGCAGTTTATTGTATGTTAATTCTTCCTCAGTAAAGCTTTAAAAAACCATAGATGGGAAAATCGAGGCTCAGAGAGGACACAAACTACTCAAGGAGACACAGTAGGTCCATTGCTGAGCCAGAACTAAAATCCCATCTTTGGACTCCTAAACTAGTGCTCCTTCCACTGTACCACAATGCCTGACAGGCCTCTAGTGATCTGCCCAACCACCAGGGAAGAGCAGCAGGGTCAGATGGCTGATTTTCTAAGCTCTGCTTTCAGCAGAACAAGAACAGAAAACAAATGCTGAAATGATGAGCCCCTTCCTGCCCTGAGACTGAAACTAGATAGGGCTCTGCCCTGAGCTTTGAGAACACTCCTGAGCTAAGGAGGTAGCCAGTTTGGGTAGTTCCTTCAAGTAGGCAGGTGACAGCTCTGTCTCCAGAAATAGCTCTCTCCACACTTGCAGTCCAGCAATTAGGAAGGAAACCTTGGACAGTCAGCCTGAGACAGATGACAAGGTAATCAATCCAGGGAAGACTGGCTGCCAGGATCAATAGGGCTTTGATCCTCAGAGCTGAGATAAACACTAATGTTAGCTACACAGTTAGGGACCTCCTGCTATGGCTTCAGGATGTATCAAAGCCAGAGGAAATCTCACTTCTGAGATTAGGCCATGTTCCTGCCTCTGAGCAGGAATCTGCTGACAATCCCTAGCACCACTGGATTCCTTATTAGAGCAGAAGGATGGAGGTAGGGAAAAGATGGCAGAGGGAAGGACTGGGAAAACATGGGCAGAACCCATTTTTTCAATGTAAAATGCTTTTTCCAGGGATACTGACCCTTTCTATTAAGTGTTTTATGAGAGAGATGGGGAAAATGAGGAAAAGAACAGAGAAAGAAAATCAAATCCCTGCAGACCACAGAATATTACAGTGGTTGGCAACCTGCTTCCCAACAGAGAAATTTCCTTGAGCCTCAGCTTGGCTATCTTGGAACCAGGCTGTTGGGACCTGTACCACTACAAGGAAGGTTCTGGGATGGATTAGTCTTTCTATAATGTATAGGTTAAGAGCACAGTCTCTGAAGTCAGATAGACATGGGTTTAAGAAAAGATCTACTTACCTGCTGTTTGACTTTGAGCAAATTACTTCATATCTCTAAGCCTCAGTTTCCTCATCTGAAAAATGGATATTATAAAAGTGCCACTAAATGTTTGTTTTGTGAAGATTAAGTGAGGTAATATAAGAGACCTGGCATGTAGAAATTAAATAATGTCCTGGAGAGAGCAGATGAAGACAGTCACTTCTCTCAAGCTGCTACTGAAGGGAATCCCACACCCAGACACATACACCCCTCCTTTAACTAGCCCAGGTTTGTTGGATGGTCATTATGTAACTGTGTCTTTGTGTACAGAAGTCAATGATTGTTCAGAGCAGTAAGTCTTCATGGCACCCCATGGGTTCCAGCACACCCCCAAACGTGAAAAGCAGCTACAGCAGCAACTAAGAGCCAGACCCTCAGCAGAGCAAATGCAAAGTGCAGTCTGGGCGGGCTGGGCACAGGCTACTTATCTAAGAGGTGACTCTGCAGTAAGGGTGGGAGTGGAAGTTGGCAGAGGGATGGAGGTCAAGATTTCAAATCTCTTCTTCCAATTCAATCTGCCAGGAGGAGTAAATCATCATGATGCCAAGGATAGGTAGGTGGACAGGGAAGGAAATAGCCACTCATGCCAGCACTGAGCAAGTCAGAGATCATAGACTCAAGATAAACCTCTTGGCAGCAAGGGGGAAGGTCCCAACACCTTTATGTTTTAATTTCAATACCACCTCACCTTTGAAAAGTCCTTTTATCTTCCAAATGCTTTTCCAGCACTTATCTCATTACATTCTCATAGCAACTGTATAATAACCTAACATAGATAGGCCAGCAAATGTCCTCCTGCAAGTCTTCCTTTTCTTCATAGTAGTAGTAGTAATAGCTGAGACTTGTATAGTACTTACTATGTGGCAGGCACTATGTTAAATTCCTTATGCATATTAGCTATGTCATCTCATTTAATCCTCATAACAACCTCATAAAGTAAATACTGTTAGTGTCCCCACTTACTTTCCGTCAAGTAAGTAAACAGACCAAGAGGGATTTGGTGACTAGACTAGGGCACATGGCTAGTAAGCAGTAGAGCTGAGACACCAACCCAGGTCTGTCTGATTTTAAAGCCCTTGCTCTTAGCTACTATGCTAAGGTATATAACCCTATTTTGCAAAGGAAGAAAATGGAGCCAGAGAGCCTGAGTGGCTTGCCCAAGGACACAAAGCAAGCTAGTACCAGAAGGAGGCCTAACTTTGGGCCTTCTGACCCTCAGCCTAGTGTTCACTCCCTTATTCACTTCCCAGCCATTGGTACTACACTCCAGGCGCCCTGTGGTCAACATGCACTTGGAATGCCAGAGATCAGGTAAACATGCCATCTACCAACAAGGTCAGAGTTTAATCTTTCATTATTTTATGATACCTGCTCTATAGATGAAGTAACCAAGGTGCAAAGGAGGCAAACAGCTTACCCCAGATTTTCCACTGTACCAGGAGCAGAGAAATTCCTCGAAGTTCTTAACTTTCAAGTCTGGGCTTGTTTCACTCGAATACCTATGTGTGTGCCCACAGGGCAGCAAAGAAAGTAGTGTGGATCAAAAGACAATCAGACAAAAGAAACCCAGTATACTCCCTGTCTCCTTTTAATTGGATCTGTGGAGCCCTCAGGGCTGGGACAAAGAGAGCTGACACAGAAGTGAGGTGGCTGAAGAGAATGTCAGGAGTCTGCAGGGATAGGACAAGAGAGGTTTGAAAAATCATATAATTTGGGTAGAGGTAGAGGGTAATGTTAGGGTCTTGAAGCCTTGGAGTATCTTTTTGTAGAGGCTCTGTGGTATCCCTTAAGAGGGTATGGAGAAGGCAGGAACACAGACAGAGCTGTAAACACATTTCTATCCTGGTCTTCAGCCATGAAACCAACACTGACTAAGAACCTGCCAGGATTTTGGCCTGGTACCAGAGACTGAGGTGGCTATGGTGCATTGCAAGCCAAAGGTCTAGCCAGTCCAAGCAGGAAGCTAACATACATGTAAAGGGAACTTGTCCAGTGATCCCAAATGCCAGCATGGGGACCATACTTGTCTGGCTGCATCTGCACTACCTAGGTAATTCAAGGGCATTGTTAAGTTTGGGAAGCTCTGTATTGGCTCAACTAGTATTTTTCAGTGTCAGTGACCATTGTGGGGAGTGGTCAGAAGGACCATTTGGTTGGAGCTCTCATTCAGAAAAGGTCTCCAATGTAGACCTTATTAATCTTGTAGTTATCTTGTGAATGACATATACATATATATATTTTAACATCTTTACTGGAGTGTAATTGCTTTGCAATGGTGTGTTAGTTGCTGCTGTATAACAAAGTGAATCAGCTATACATATACATATATTCCCATATCTCCTCCCTCTTGCATCTCCCTCCCACCCTCTTGTGAATGACATATATTGATTACCTTGTATTTATGTGATGTGTGTTAAAAGCATATTTTGGCAATTCCTTGTTTAAAAGTACCCAGAGAGCCTCACAAAATGGATGTGTCTTGACCCTTTCCCCTCCTCTGCATGTGGAGAACTATGAATGACAGGGTCAGGAAAAGGACCTGGATCTTTACATACTGGAGACCCCACACACGGTTCAAGTAGAATGTTAAAAAGATAACTGTGGTCATTGTGTCCATAAGGGTGTGGAGGCAGGATTGGAAACCACCACTGAGGAGGCCAGTGTCAGAATTTTTTAGGGATGGTAGGAAGGAGCCTGGACTGGAGACCTGCCAATGAGAACAGGCTTAAGACTGAACCACATAAACAAGAGTTTGGAAGAACAATTTTTAGTGTTCATCTAAACCCACCTCCTCACTTTATGCATGGACAAACTGTGGCCCAGAGAGATTAACGTATCACTCAAAGTCACTAGTTTGTTAGAGCCTAAAGTAACATGTTACATATTTCTAGTACACAGATACTTAAGATATTAAAAAGGGACAGGACTCTTTCTGGAGAGGAGGGAGGAGAGAGCTGAGGAGGACTCCAAGGTTTCAAGTATGTACCTGCATCCCAGATAGTGCCTGAACCCAGGACCCTCCCACCCTGTGGAAGGTGAACAGGATTTCAGGGAACACTTCAAAGAAAGTGACTGAGGGCCTACCTCCAGGGGCTCTTTCCATTCAGTGGGCCAGGGGTTGGTCCAGTCTCTGGGTAAGGATCTCCACCTGATGGGTTTTGGTGGAGCATCAGGTATCAGTAAAAGCCCGGCTACCCAGCTCCCATTGCAGCCTGTTCTACTCTTCTATGTGGGTGGCATTCCCCAAGGGCCAGGGTGGGGGCAGGGTGAACAAGCTAGCAAACACCAAGGTGAAGAGGAGCAGGAGCTATTTGTTAAGACATGTGCTCTTTGGAGGGGGTGGCCTCCATGCCAAGAGAAACTCCTTCAGAAATAAATATGGCACATAAAAGACTAATTATGGGTTTGGTCTTTGGGGTTTAGTAGGAGAGGATTGGCTCTCTTCAGGATAAAGTTTTGCAGTCTGCAGTGCCAGTCTGCAGCAGGGGAACATGAAAGGGCAGGGTGGGAAGGGGTGTCTCCATTACCCCTCAGCAGGCTCCTCTGGCTAGGAAGTGATGTTTACCTAGGGGGAGACAGTTTTACAAAGTTGGTTTTACTAGGAACTGAAACAAAAGGGAGCCAGAGCAGAGATGGAGCCCACCATAAATGGCAGTAGCTGCATTAGGTTCTTCCCTCTTGTGCTACTTGCCCAAGGGGCTTCAACTATACCCTCTCCAATCTTCCTCCTCAACTGGCTTATGCTGTTATCATCAGTTGCCACGAAAAAGGCTCTTCACCACCAAGCCTGGAGATAATAGCCCTCTATCCCCTCCCACCCCAAGTTGCTTGCTTTCTGTCTTGTCTGCCCACCAGGTAAATACTGTGTCCAACATGGCACAAGTGGAAGCCAGGCAGCTGTTCTGTACACAGCCCAGGCCACGCTGGTGAGAGACACTAAAGAATACTTTGACAATTGAATGCCCAGCTCTAGCTTCATCCTTTACCTTCTATATAACTTCAGACAAGTAACTTAACCCCTTCAAATTAATTTTCCTACTCTGTAACATGAGGGTAATAGTAGTCATATTATAAGGTTATTATAAGGACTATATAAAATAATGCATATGACTCTCACCCTGTCTCCTGTAATGAAGATAGAAGAAAATTTATTTAAGGGAGAGCAGAATTGCATCCTTTCTCTTTGGATGTAAAGCACCTTGAAAAGCTGTTGCAAGGCCTCTGGACCCAACAGGACCCTACAACTCTTACCTGAATTGGATTGAGCTGAAATAAAGAGGTAAAATCCTAAATCATCTATTGAAATCTTCTTGAAAGGGTTCCTGGACACAAGATGGCAGAGTAGAAGGACATGAGCTTACCTTTTCTTATGGAAACACCAAAATCACAACTAACACTGAACAACCATCAACAAAAAATGCTGGAACCTACCAAATAAGATACCCTATATCGAAAGACAAAGAAGAAGCCACAAAGAGATGGTAGGAGGGGCACAATTGTGATAAAATCAAATCCCATACACACTGTGTGGGCGAGTCACAAAAAGGAAAATAATTATACCACAGAAGTTCTCCCACAGGAGTGAAAGTTCTGAACCCACGTCAGGCTCCCCAGTCTGAGGGTCTGACAATGGGAGGAGGAGACCCCAGAGAATCTAGCTTTGAAGTCCAGTGGGGTTTGATCGTGGGAATTCCAAAAGACTGGAGGAAACAGAAACTCCACTCTCGGAGGTCACACACAGGGTCCCAGGCACAGCAGGACACAGGGGAAAAAAGCGGTGACCTCATAAGAGACTGGGCCAGACTTACATGCTAGTATTGGAGGGTAACCTGCGGAGGCAAGGGGCAGCTGTGGCTCACTGTGGGGACAAGGACACTGGTGACTGTAGTTCTGGGGAGTACTCACTGGCATAAGCCCCCTTGGAGGTCGCCATTTTCTGACCAAGACATGGCCCCACACAACAGCCTATAGGCTCCAGTGCTGGGATGCCTCAGGTAAAAAAAAAAACAACAGGGCAGGAACACAGCTCCATGCATCAGCAGACAGGCTGCTTAAAGTCTTCGTGAGCACACATCTGTCCAATAAACACACCCCCTAACACGGCTCTGCCCACCAGAGGGACAAGACCCAGCTCCACCCACCAGAGGGCAGGCACCATTCCCTCCCACCAGGAAGCCTACACAAGCCCCTGGTGCAACCTCACCCACCAGGGTGCAGGAACCAGAAGCAAGAGGAACTACAATCCTGCAGCCTGTAGAAAGAGGACCACAAATATAGAAAGTCAGACAAAATGAGATGACAAAGAAATATGTTGCAGGTAAAGGAACAAGATAAAAACCCACAAGAAAAACTAAATGAAGAGGAGATAGGCAATCTACCTGAAAAACAATTCAGAGTAATGAATCCTATGCATCCTATGGGATGCAGCGAAAGCAGTTCTAAGAGGGAAGTTTAGAGCAATACAATCTCACCTCAAGAAATAAGAAAACCCGTAGGAATCAAGATGGTGGAGTAGAAGGACGTGCTCACACTCCCTCTTGTGAAAACACCAGAATCACAACTAGCTGCTGGACAATCATCAACAGCAAGGCACTGGAACTCACCAAAAAAAAAAAAATACCCCACATCCAAAGGTAAAGGAGAAGCCACAATGAGATGGTAGGAGGGATGCAAACAGAGTAAAATCAAATCCCATAACTGCTGGGTGGGTGACTCACAGACTGGAGAACACTTATACCACAGAAGTCCACCCACTGGAGTGAAGGTTCTGAGCCCCACATCAGGCTTCCCAACCTGGGGGTCTGGCAACAGGAGGAGGAATTCCTAGAGAATCAGACTTTGAAGCCTAGTGGGATTTGATTGCAGGACTTTGACAGGACTGGGGGAAACAGAGACTCCACTCTTGGAGGGCACACACAAAGTAGTGTGCACATTGGGACCCAGGGGAAGGAGCAGTGACCCCAGGGGAGACTGAACCAGACCTACCTGCTAGTGTTGGAGGGTCTCCTGCAGAGGCGGGGGGGGGGACTGTGGCCCACCATGGGACAAGGACACTGGCAGCAGAAGTTCTGAGAAGAACTCCTTGGCGTGAGCCCTTCCAGAGTCTGCCATTAGCCCCACCAAAGAGCCCAGGTAGGCTCCAGTGTTGGGTTGCTTCAGGCCAAACAACCAACAGGGAGGGAACCCAGCCCCACCCATCAGCAGTAAAGCAGATTAAAGTTATAGTGAGCTCTGCCCACCAGAGCAACACCCAGCTCTACCCACCACCGGTCCCTACCATCAGGAAATATACAAAACCCTCTTAGATAGCCTCATCCACCAGAGGGCAGACAGTAGAAGCAAGAAGAACTAGAATCCTGCAGCCTGTGGAACAAAAACCACATTCACAGAAAGATAGACAAGATGAAAAGGAAGAGGGTTATGTACCACATGAAAGAACAAGATAAAACCCCAGAAAAACAACTAAATGAAGTGGAGATAGGCAACCTTCCAGAAAAAGAATTCAGAATAATGATAGTGAAGATGATCCAAGACCTTGGAAAAACAATGGAGGCAAAGATCGAGAAGATGCAATAAATGTTTAACAAAGACCTAGAAGAATTAAAGAACAAACAGAGATGAACAATACAATAACTGAAATGAAAACTACACTAGAAGGAATCAATAGCAGAATAACTGAGACAGAAGAACGGATAAGTGACCTGGAAGACATAATGGAGGAATTCACTGCTGCAGAACAGAATAAAGAAAAAAAAAGAATGAAAAGAAAAGACAGCCTAAGAGACCTCTGGGACAACATTAAATGCAACAACATTTGCATTATAGGGGTCCCAGAAGGAGAAGAGAGAGAGAAAGGACCAGAGAAAATATTTGAAGAGATTATAGTCGAAAACTTCCCTAACATGGGAAAGGAAATAGCCACCCAAGTCCAGGAAGTGCAGCGAGTCCCATACAGGATAAACCCAAGGAGAAACACACCGAGACACATAGTAATCAAATTGGCAAAAATTAAAGACAAAGAAAAATTATTGAAAGCAGCAAGGGAAAAACGACAAATAACATACAAGGGAACTCCCATAAGGTTAACAGCTGATTTCTCAGCAGAAATTCTACAAGCCAGAAGGGAGTGACATAATATACTTAAAGTGATGAAAGAGAAGAACCTACAACCAAGATTACTCCACCCGGCAAGGATCTCATTCAGATTCGATGGAGAAATCAAAAGCTTTACAGACAAGCAAAAGCTAAGAGAATTCAGCACCACCAAACCAGGTCTACAACAAATGCTAAAGGAACTTCTCTAAGTGGGAAACACAAGAGAAGAAAAGGACCTACAAAAACAAACCCAAAACAATTAAGAAAATGGTCATAGGAACATACATATCAATAATTACCTTAAACGTGAATGGATTAAATGCTCCAACCAAAAGACACAGCCTTGCTGAATGGATACAAAAACAAGACCCATCTATATGCTGGCTACAAGAGACCCACTTCAGACCTAGGGACACATACAGACTGAAAGTGAGGTGATGGAAAAAGATATTCCAGGCAAATGGAAATCAAAAGAAAGCTGGAGTAGCAATACTCATATCAGATAAAATAGACTTTAAAATACAGAATGTTACAAGAGACAAGGAAGGAAACTACATAATGATCAAGGGATCAATCCAAGAAAAAGATATAACAATTATAAATATATATGCACCCAACATAGGAGCACCTCAATATATAAGGCAACTGCTAACAGCTATGAAAGAGGAAATCGACAGTAACACAATAATAGTGGGGAACTCTAACACCTCACTTACACCAATGGACAGATCATCCAAAATGAAAATAAATAAGGAAAAAGAAGTTTTAAATGAAACAACAGACCAGATATATTTAATTGATATTTATAGGACATTCCATCCCAAAACAGCAGATTACACTTTCTTCTCAAGTGCGCACGGAAAATTCTCCAGGATGGATCACATCTTGGGTCACAAATCAAGCCTCAGTAAATTTAAGAAAATTGAAATCATATCAAGCATCTTTTCTGACCACAATGCTATGAGATTAGAAATGAATTACAGGGAAAAAAACGTAAAAAACACAAACACATGGAGGCTAAACAATACATTACAAAATAACCACGGGGTCACTGAAGAAATCAAAGAGGAAATCAAAAAATACCTAGAGACAAATGACAATGAAAACACGATGATCCAAAGCCTATGGGATGCAGCAAAAGCAGTTCTAAGAGGGAAGTTTATAGCTATACAAGCCTACCTCAAGAAATAAGAAAAATCTCAAATAAACAATCTAACCTTACACCTAAAGGAACTAGAGAAAGAAGAAAAAACAAGACTGACAGTTAACAGAAGGAAAGAAATCATAAAGAGAGCAGAAATAAATGAAATAGAAACAAAGAAAACAATAGCAAAGATCAATAAAACTAAAAGCTGGTTCTTTGCGAAGATAAACAAAATTGATAAACCATTAGCCAGACTCATCAAGAAAAAGAGGGAGAGGACTCAAATCAATAAAATTAGAAATGAAAAAGGAGAAGTTACAACAGACACCGCAGAAATACAAAGCATCCTAAGAGACTACTACAAGAAACTCTATGCCAATAAAATGGAAAACCTGGAAGAAATGGACAAATTCTTAGAAAGGTATAACCTTCCAAGACTGAACCAGGAAGAAATAGAAAATATGAACAGACCAATCACAAGTAATGAAATAGAAACTGTGATTAAAGGTCTTCCAACAAACAAAAGTCCAGGACCAGATGGCTTCACAGGTGAATTCTATCAAATGTTTAGAGAAGAGCTAACACCCATCCTTCTCAAACTCTTCCAAAAACTTGCAGAGGAAGGAACACTCCCAAACTCATTCTACGAGGCCACCATCACCCTGATACCAAAACCAGACAAAGATACTACAAAAAAAGAAAATTACAGACCAATATCACTGATGAATATAGATGCAAACATCTTCAACAAATTACTAGCAAACAGAATCCAACAACACATTAAAAGGATCATACACCACGATCAAGTGGGATTTATCCCAGGGATGCAAGGATTCTTCAATATACGCAAATCAATCAATGTGATACACCATATTAACAAACTGAAGAAGAAAAACCATATGATCATCTCAATAGATGCAGAAAAAGCTTTTGACAAAGTTCAACACCAATTTATGATAAAAACTCTCCAGAAAGTGGGCATAGAGGGAACCTACCTCAACGTAATAAAGGCCATATACGACAAACCCACAGCAAACATCATTCTCAACGGTGAAAAACTGAAAGCATTTCCTCTAAGATCAGGAACGAGACAAGGATGTCCACTCTCGCCAATATTATTCAATACAGTTTTGGAAGTCCTCGACATGGCAATCAGAGAAGAAAAAGAAATAAAAGGAATACAAATTGGAAAAGAAGAAGTAAAACTGTCACTGTTTGCAGATGACGTGATACTATACATAGAGAATCCTAAAAAGGCCACCAGAAAACTACTAGAGCTAATCAATGATTTTGGTAAAGTGGCAGGATACAAAATTAATGCACAGAAATCTCTTGCATTCCTATACACTAATGATGAAAAATCTGAAAGAGAAATTAAGGAAACACTTCCATTTACCATTGCAACAAAAAGAATAAAATACCTAGGAAGAAACCTACATAGGGAGACAAAAGACCTGTACGCAGAAAACTATAAGATACTGATGAAAGAAATTAAAGATGATACCAACAGATGGAGAGATATACCATGTTCTTGGATTGGAAGAATCAATATTGTGAAAATGACTATACTACCCAAAGCAATCTACAGATTCAATGCAATCCCTATCAAATTACCAATGGCATTTTTTACGGAACTAGAACAAAAAATCTTAAAATTTGTATGGAGACACACAAGACCCCAAATAGCCAAAGCAGTCTCGAGGGAAAAAAACGGAGCTGGAGGAATCAGACTCCCTGACTTCAGACTATACTACAAAGCTACAGTAATCTAAACAATATGGTACTGGTACAAAAACAGAAACATAGATCAATGGAACAAGATAGAAAGCCCAAAGATAAACCCACGCACCTATGGTCAACTAATCTATGACAAAGGAGGCAAGGATATACAATGGAGAAAAGACAGTCTCTTCAATAAGTGGTGCTGGGAAAACTGGACAGCTACATGTAAAAGAATGAAATTAGAACACTCCCTAACACCATACACAAAAATAAACTCAAAATGGATTAGAGACCTAAATGTAAGACCAGACACTATAAAACTCTTAGAGGAAAACATAGGAAGAACACTCTTTGACATAAATCACAGAAAGGTCTTTTTGACCCACCTCCTAGAGTAATGGAAATAAAAACAAAAATAAACAAATGGGACCTAATGAAACTTCAAAGCTTTTGCAAAGCAAAGGAAACCATAAACAAGAAGAAAAGACAACCCTCAGAATGGGAGAAAATATTTGCAAACGAATCAACAGACAAAGGATTAATCTCCAAAATATATAAACAGTTCATGCAGCTCAATATTAAAGAAACACACAACCCAATCCAAAAATGGGCAGAAGACCTAAATAGACATTTCTCCAAAGAAGACCTATAGATGGCCAAGAAGCACATGAAAAGCTGCTCAACATCAATAATATTAGAGAAATGCAAATCAAAACTACAATGAGGTATCACCTCACCAGTTAGAATGGGCATCATCAGAAAATCTACAAACAACAAATGCTGGAGAGGGTGTGGAGAAAAGGGAACCCTCTTGCACTGTTGGTGGGAATGTAAATTGATACAGCCACTATGGAGAACAGTATGGAGGTTCCTTAAAAAACTAAAAATAGAATTACCATATGATCCAGCAATCCCACTACTGGGTATATACCCAGAGAAAACCACAATTCAAAAAGACACATTCACCCCAATGTTCATTGCAGCACTATTTACAATAGCCAGGTCATGGAAGCAACCTAAATGCCCATTGACAGACGAATGGATAAAGAAGATGTGGTACATATATACAATGGAATATTACTCAGCCATCAAAAGGAACGAAATTGAGTTATTTGTAGAGACGTGGATGGATCTAGAGACGGTCATACAGAGTGAAGTATGTCAGAAAGAGAAAAACAAATATCGTATATTAACGCATGTATGTGGAACCTAGAAAAATGATACAGATGAACTGGTTTGCAGGGCAGAAGTTGAGACACAGATGTAGAGAACAAACGTATGTACACCAAGGGGCCAAGCCGCGGGGGGGTGGGGATGGTGGTGTGATGAATTCAGTGATTGGGATTGACATGTATACACTGATGTGTATAAAATTGATAACTAATAAGAGCCTGCTGTTTAAAAAAAATAATAAAATTTAAAAATTAAAATAAAAAACCCTCAAATAAACAACCTAACCTTACACCTAAAGCAACTAGATAAAGAAGAACAAAGAAAACCCCAAGTTATTAGAAGGAAAGAAACCATAAAGATCAGAGCAGAAATAAATGAAATAGAAATGAAGAAAACAATTCAAAAGATCAATGAAACAAAAAGCTGGTTTTTTGAGAAGATAAACAAAATTGATAAACCATTAGCCAGACTCATCCAGAAAAAAAAGGGAGAGGATTCAAATCAATAAAATTAGAAATGAAAAAGGAAAAGTTACAACTGATACCGCAGAAATACAAAGGATCATAAGAGACTACTACAAGCAACTATGTGCCAAAAAAATGGACAACCTGGAAGAAATGGACAAATTCTTAGAAAGGTACAACCTTCCAAGACTGAACAAGGGAGTAATAGAAAACATGAATAGACCAATCACAAGTAATGAAATTGAAACTGTGATTAAAAACCTTCCAACAGACGAAAATCCAGGAGCAGATGGCTTCACAGGCAAATTCTATCAAACATTTAGAGAAGTGCTAACACTCATCCTTCTCAAAATCTTCCAAAAAATTGCAGAGGGAGGAACACTCCCAAACTCATTCTACGAGGCCACCATCACCCTGATACCAAAACCAGACAAAGACATCACAAAAAAAGAAAACTACAGGCCAATTTCACTGATGAACATAGATGCAAAAATCCTCAACATAATGCTAGCAAACAGAATCCAACAACACATTAAAAGGATCATACCACATGATCAAGAGGGATTTATCCCAGGGATGCAAGGATTCTTCAATATACGCAAATCAATCAATGTGATACACCATATTAACAAACTGAAGAATAATACCATATGATCATATCAACAGATGCAGAAAAACCTTTCAAAAAAGTTTGACACCCATTTATGATAAAAATAACTCTCCAGAAAGTGGTCATAGAGGGAACCTACCTCAACATAATAAAGGCCACATATGACAAACCCACACCAAATATCATTTTCAATGGTGAACAATTGAAAGCATTTCCTCTAAGATGAGAAATAAGACAAGGATGTCCACTCTTGCCACTTTTATTCAACACAATTTTGGAAGTCCTAGCCACGGCAATCAGAGAAGAAAAAGAAATAAAAGGAATCCGAACTGGAAAAGAAAAAGTAAAACTGTCACTGTTTGCAGATGACATGATACTATACATAGAAAATCCTAAAGATGTCACCAGAAAACTACTAGAGTTCTTCAATGAATTTAGTAAAGTTGCAGGATACAAAATTAATGCACAGAAATCTCTTGCATTCCTATACACTAACAATGAAAGATCAGAAAGAGAAATTAAGAAAACAGTCTCAGACTTCCCTGGTGGCACAGTGGTTAAGAATCCACCTGCCAGTGCAGGGGACATGGGTTCAAGACCTGGTCCCAGAAGATCCCACATGCCGTGGAGCAACTGAGCCTGTGCACCACAACTACTGAGCCTGCACTCTAGAGTCCGTGAGCCACAACTATTGAGCCCACATGCTGCAACTACTGAAGCTCATGCACCTAGAGTCTGTGCTCCACAACAAGAGAAGCCACTGTAATGAGAAACCCACGCACCGCAACAAAGAGTAGCCCCCGTCGCCGCAACTAGAGGAAGCCCGCGTGCAGCAACGAAGACCCAACACAGCCAAAAATAAATAAATAAATAAATATTTTTAAAAAAGAAAACAATCTCATTTACCATCACATCAAAAAGAATAAAATACCTAGGAATAAACCTACCTAAGGAGGTAAAAGACCTGTACTCTGAAAAATATAAGACTCTGATGAAAGAAATGGAAGATGACACAAACAGATGGAAAGATATACCATGTTCTTGGGTTGGAAGAATCAATACTGTCAAAATGACTATACTACCCATGGCAATCTACAGACTCAATGCAATCCCTCTCAAATTACCAATGGCATTTTTCACAGAACTACAACAAAAAAATCTTAAAATTTGTATGGAGACACAAAAGGTCCCAAACAGTCAAAGCAATCTTGAGAAAGAAAAAGGGAGCTGGGAGGATCAGGCTCCCTGACATCAGACTATCCTACAAAGCTATAGTCATCAAAACAGTATGGTACTGGTACAAAAACAGAAATATAGAATAATGGAACAGGATAGAAAGCCCAGAAATAAACCCATGCACCTATGGTCAGTTAATATATGACAAAGGAGGCAAGACTATACAATGGAGAACAGACATCTCTTCAATAAATGCTGCTGTGAAAGCTGGACAACTACATGTAAAAAAATGAAATTAGAACATTCTTTAACATCATACACAAAAATAAGCTCAAAATGGATTAAAAACCTATATTTAAGACTGAATACTATAAAACTCTTAGAGGAAAACATAGGCAGAACACTCTTTGACATAAATCACAGCAATATCTTCTTCAATCCATCTCCTAGAGTACTGGAAATAAAAACAAAAATAAACAAATGGGACCTAATTAAACTTAAAAGCTTTAGCATAGCAAAGGAAACCATAAGCAAAACAAAAAGACAACCCACAGAATGGGAGAAAATATTTGCAAACAATGTGACTGAAAAGGGATTAGACTCCAAAATTTACAAACAGCTCATGTGGCTCAATATTGAAAAAACAAACAACCCAATCAAAAAATGGGCAGAAGACCTAAATACATATTTCTCCAAAGAAGACATACAGATGGCCAAGAGGCCCATGAAAAGATGATCAACATCACTAATTATTAGAGAACTGCAAATCAAAACTAAAATGAGATCTCACCTCACACCAGTCAGAATGGCCATCATGAAAAAGTCTACAAACAATAGATGCTGGAGAGGGTGTGGAGTAAAGGGGACCCTTCTACACTGTTGGTGGGAATGTAAATTGGTGCAGCCACTATGGAGAACGGTATGGAGGTTACTAAAAAAACTAAAAATAGAGCTACCATGTGATCCAGCAATCCCACTCCTGGGCATATATCTGGAGAAAACCATACTTTGAAAGATACATGGACCACAATGTTCACTGCAGCACTATTTACAATAGCCAAGACATGGAAGCAATCTAAATGGCCATCAACAGAGGAATGGATAAAGAAGATGTGGTATTTACATATATACAATGGAATATTACTCAGCCATAAAAAAGAAGGAAATAACGTCAGTTGCAGCAACATAGATGGACCTGGAGATTGTCATACTAAGTGAAGTAAGTCAGCCAGAGAAAGACAAATATCATATGATATCACATATATGCAGAATCTTAAAAAATGATACAAATGATCTTACTTACAAAACAGAAACAGACTCACAGACATAGAGAATGCACTTATGGTTACCAGGGGGGAAGGTTGGGGTGGAGGAATAGATTGGGAATTTGGGATTGACTAGTACACACGGCTAAAAAAAAAAAAGAGAAAAAAATTCAAATTCAAATTAAAAAAATAAAATAATGCATATGAATTAAAATGAATGGTATGTAAAGAAGGGGAGCACTTAATTTATCATGCAAATCATGTCAATTTTGAGAGGAAATTTTAATTTCAATAATTAGAATGTGACAACATACATAAACTGGGACATCCAGTTATTCTATTTATAAAGGTTGCCTATTATTAAGAAACCTGACTTTCATTTCTGCAAATGATCGCTGTGGAACATTGAGCAAATGACCTTCTTTATCCGGAACTCAGACTGTCTATACGTGAAATAGAGTAAACAGGGTACAGTGGTAGTCTCAGAATTACACTGACGTTTATAATCGTTTCTTTGAGATCAATCAGGATGGTGCATTTTACTCCAGAATCTTTAAAATTTAAAGCACTGCTTTAAATTACTAATAACTGAGTGAAATAGAGATTTTCAGCTTTCTGATCACTGTAATAAGTGCAAAAGCCCTGTGTTCTCTGGGTCTCAGTCCCCAGCTCTGAGAAAGAAGGGGCTGGACGCCACCACACCTGTGCTTCCTCTCTCATCCAAAGTCTGACAGGGGTGGGTATGGCATGAGGGCGAGAAAGGAAGTGTGGCCCCCAAAGGACTGGAGGCCCACTGGGATCATTGCTTTTCATGGGCGCAGGCCCCACCACCCAGGGCCAGTGGCAAAGAGAGACCATATGGACAGAGTCTGTGGGTGGGGGCCCCAGGGACCAGAGGGCCCTTCCCTTTCTGTTCCAAGAACACATACAGCTTCTCAATACGTCAGTACTTATGAAACAGCCTGGAAACCAGAAGGCTCAGAAGCCAAACAACAGGAGTGACCAGGCGGGGAAAATAAGGCATTTCCTTATTTCTTCCCTGAAACTTTCACTTAAACATCTCTGTGTGTCACTGAGCTCAGTAAGTAAAGAATCCACAGGACACTTTCGCATGCTTTTCCCCCCTTCTTTCCTGTGCCACTCCTCCACCCCCACCCCCACATACATAGGAGAAGAGTAGCAGGGATGGAGAAAAGGGGCAGCCTTACTCCCTGCCCTTTATGTTAATTGTCAAGGTCAATGGAAGCTAAATCACAAACACAGGTTTGAAGAAGGCAATATCTTGGCCCTCTGCATGAGTGGGGAAAAAAGAAAACTGCTTGTCAGAACAATTGAACTGTTGCCGTTTTTGGAGGCCTCGCAACCCACGCTTTGCATCACACGAGCCAGCAAGAGAAAGGGCACCCGGTTCATATTCAACTTCTGCTCAGAAGAGCCACTGAAGACTCAACAGTGAGCTCTGGGGTCCCAAACCACTACTTTGGGAACCCCTGGTGTGATGGAGGGGAGCCTCACCTCTCCTCCAAGCCCCAGAAGTTGCCCAGTTATCAGTGACGTGACAAAAAGTTCCGGAAGGTCATCCGCACCCTTGACCATGTCTGCCTGGCCTGAAGAGGGGAGACCGATGGCTCCCCAAGGATACCTTCCCAACCAGCTAGAACCGACTCCTCCAGAAATGGGCACGGACAGCCAGGAAAGTGCCTGCAGCACAGGATGGTTCCTGAGCCCCTGAGATGGGCTCCGCTGGGTTCCCACAGCCCCTGGCTTCCTTTAGCCCGGGGGTAGCTCCCTGGGTTGCACTCACCTCTCGAGCACTTGCCTGCCTAGCTAGGCTGCAAGCTCTGAGAGGGCAGGGACCACATCCCACTTGTTCACTGTTGGGTTCCCAGTCACTCGGTCACTGTTTGTTGAGTAAAAGAAGTAGCTAGGATACTCAGTGGCTCGTGGTGGGTGGTCAAGATAAGAGTCCCAGCTCAGGCACTTGGTAGTCAGACGTGCTTGTGACCTTTCTCCCTGTGGCGTGCATGCATGTGTGCATGTGTGCCTGTACGTGTGTGCATGTGTGTGCGTGTGGCCTGTATCCGCCCAGGAGAACCCAGGAGCTCCCTGAGGGTGGGTTTCATAAACTGGTTTTAGTTCATGCCACAACTCTGCTCCTTAGGGGGCTGGCTCTCCACTTCACCATCACCCGCCCTGCCCAGGCAAGATCCCTCCTGAGGAGGTCTCCAGCTCTTTCCTACCCAAGCTCCTCCCTGTCCCAGCTCTGTGTAACCTTGGACGAGTCCCTGTTTCCTTGTCTGGAAAGTGAGGGTGTTGGGCTACATGGAGGGCAAGGAGCCAATCGGTGCCCCAATTGCTCATCTCCATGATGTCTGAACACTGCTGCCTCCTGAACGCCTCGGGGATTGGGAGCAGGGACTTGAGGGCTCTAGAGCCCAGTCTGCCACCACTGTGACTTGAGTTGTGGTGATGAAAATGGCTGTCACCCACCCAGGTACTTCTGGGTCAGCCAAGAAGCTTAGACAGACCCAGGCCTCGGCCAGAGGAAATGAGGCTCAGAGACAGTGGGACACAGGCAGGAAGGAAGACCCTCCTGACTGTAAAGGTAAATAAAACCAGCAATCGTTTACCAAGGAATGTTGTGGGTCTCCCTTTCCTGGAGATCACAGAAACGTGGAAGCTAACGGGCCCCTGGAGATCGACTGGTGCAGCCCCCTCATTGTATAGATGAGGAAACCGAGACCTACAGGGAGGAAGTAGCCCGCCCAGGGTCACAGAGCAGCGTAATGAAAGAGCAGAGACCCAGACCTGCCACCAGGGCTCTCGGGCCAGAGCTGATTCCATTACTCCGAGCTGAGAGGCCTCCTTCAACCACAGGGCAGCCCAGGCGATTCTCTGCAGTGTCTTCGCTGCACGGATGAAGACTCCCTGAGGCTCTCGGAGGGTAAATGAGCTATGGGAGGGAGGGCTGAGGCCAGAGGCCAGAGGCCCCTGTCCTCAGGATGCCCAAGCCCAGGCTGCTCCCTGGGCAATCCCTTGCCTTCTCTGGGGGCAAGAGAGACCCCCATCACTCTGGAGTGTCTGATGGCTCTTCCTGCCTGGGGTCCGGGATCTCTCCTCAAAGCCTTGCCCGTACATTGAGCCCACTCACCCTCCGGAAGGCCCCTCACTCGGGCAGTCAGTCAGTTAGTCAGCTGCCCTTTGGGGAGCACCTTCCAAGTGACTCTGAGTGAGGCTCAGCTGGGGCAGGTCACAGATATCCAGAAACAAGGTCCCCGCACTTGGGGTGCTTCTGGGTGAGGGAGAGACTGGGGTACATGCACCCAAGGGCAGACACTTGGGAATAGAGAGAAATGGGCCAGGGTGGTCAGAGGAGGTGGGAACGCGTGGGTGGGTCTTTGACAGAGGCTAGGTAGGACCTGGACTGGGAGGCGGGGACAGGGTGGAGGCCTTCCCTGCCTCCTCCCTAAAGCCTTCCCCCGCCTTTCTGGAGGCAGGACAGGTGGAGGTGGCAGAGTGTGTTTACCAGGAGTTTAGGCTCCTGACATGAGTTCCCGGCCTGGCCCCGTGCCTCAGTAGCTGGGTGACCTTGAGCTCTTCATTTCATTGCTCTGAATCTCAGTCTCCTCATCTCAAGATTTGGGAATTAACAATGCCTCACATAACTCAAGGCAGGGCTCACAGGAGGCCTCAGGAAGAGCCCGGGGGTTAGTGGTTTGCAGGGTAATTTCGGTGTCTTGGGATTTCGGTATACTGCAGGGACACACTTGGGACCCAGAGCTGGTATAAAGATTATTTTAGCTGAAGACATTTGAGCTTTGGTAGACAACAGGGAAAAAAGCCTTTTTTGTAGCTTCCCTTATCTGACTGAAAACAGCAACTTCTAGGAAATGAGGCTGCCAAAAATTCCTTCTCAGGGCGGATCTACTCCCGGAAGGTAGACTGTGAATAAAGTCTACGCCAAATCTTTTCCCCAAGTGAGTTTGTGGCCCTGAAAAGATAGAAAGGCCACTCACACCTGTATAGACAAACATTACAGCCTCTCTCATCAAGTGTTGGTTCTCCTGAAAATCCGTGTATCTTTCCAAAAAGTCATTTATACTCCTGGCAAGTGCCTTTCTCCCCCACTTCATCTATTAAGATGGTATATAAGCCCCAAATTGCAACCACTCCTTTGAGTTGCCATCACTGAGTTCTTCTGTGTATATGGAAGTTGCACATGTAAATACACTCTGTTTCTTTCTCCCGTTAGTCTGTCTTTTATCAGTTTCATTCGCAGGCTCTAGGTACTGAACCTGAGAGAGTAGGAGAAAAGTTTTTTCTCCCCCAAAGTGTTCAGAAAGGGGAACGTCTACATTACCATGTGGCCTTTATTTAGACCTTGACTCAAATAAACCGTGAAATCAGAACAAAAACCAAAAAACAATCAGCACTTCATGATACTGATGAGGCATTTGAAGTTTGAACACTGCCTGCATGTTTGATGAGATTATGGAATTACTGATGATTACTTTAGGTGTTCTAATGACACTGTAGTTCTGTTAAGAAGAGAGTTCTCATGTTTCAAAGCTAGATACGGAAATGCAGTTAACAATGATGTGATATCTGGCCAGGGGTTGATAATTGTTGATGCTGGGTGATGTCCACAGGAGCCTCATTATGCTATTCTCCTTGTATATAGGCTTGAAATTTTCCACAACAAAAAGTTTTTAATATGAAATAGAAAAGGGTGGATCAAGGAGATGTTTACCCAAATGTGGCTTAGCTGTCTGCCTTTGGAAGACTCTTCATTACAGAGAACAACAATCGCAAATTTAAGAAAAGCCTGGTATCTGTTTTGTGAGCAACAGCGACATATGACTAGAGACAGTGATTTCGCCCCCTCATTTCAGCCCCCTCATTAGGCAGCATCTGTGCTGCTCCTCTCAGCCTGTGGCAGCCCAGTTTGGTTGCCAGGCAATGGAAGCCAGAAGCCAGAAGCCCTTTACTTGGGAGGGGGAAAGGGGGAAAGGGAGGGAGAGAAGCCAGGAGGGGGGAGGGCAGAAAGAAGCTGCCCAGAGGAAGGCTTGTCCCTGCCTAGCGGCCTGGCCCAGGGGGATAGATGCGGTGGCGGGGTCCCTTGTTGGACGCTGGTTTCCTACAGCCCCCACTTTCCATGGGTTATTCCTGGGGGCAGCCTCATTGTCAGAGCTTGAGGCCCCACGGAAGGAGCGGGGTGGGGGTGCACACATGTGCACCTCCCTCCTGCGAAGACCAGTGAGGTCTGCGATTAAGTAAGACAGCAACTAGCACCCACTCAGAGTCAGAATTTCGGACAGGCCTCCCCTGGGGGACGCTCCTGAGCTCTTATTGAGTTCAAAACAATTCTGGGAAAGCAGCTCGTCAAATGGAAGTTCTCCACTGGTGATCACCCTTTGCTGGGGCCATTCCAGAAGGCAGGAGGGCAGCAGGCTTCCCCCTGGGGGTGCAGAGTTCTGTCCCCGCCGTCCTCTGGGGACGGAAGGCGGAAGCCTCCGGTGCTGCGCGGCGGCCTGGCAGTCTCACGGCCGCTGACTGTGCTGGGGAGCCCTGTGCTCTGGCGTTGCTTCAGACCCAGCTCTCACTGGAAGGCTGTGTGGGCCTGAGCCCACGTCTGACTCGCAATTTCCTGACCTCTAGAAGCCCGGGGAGTGTGGTACCTTGCCTCCCTTCAGGCTCAGGTGGGCTGGGGTTACAGTGCACGCCCCACCCCCCGACCCTGGGCAGGAATTGCTCTCATCCAGGGTAAAAGGAGCCTGGCCCACTCTGAGGCAGGAGGTAGATGGGCCCCAGGCTGAGCAGCTGGAGTTGGTCCCCTGAGGACAGATACTCCAAGAGGAAGAGGAGGAGGAGGAGGAGCGGAGCCCTGCCCAGGTAAACAGAGACAGAGACCACATATTTCTCGTTCTCGAGGTCAAGGAGACCTTCCCGACTACACATGTGCAGAGAGGCTCCTTGGAGGTCAAAAAGGGAGTGATGTCAACCTACCCATAGGCCTCTTCACTAGAATCCATCTTGGCTAAGAGATGCGTGTGCACGCATGGGAGGACCCTGAGATAAGCCAAATACGGACTCAGAGCCAGGCAAAGCAAGATGATTGGCCAAAGGAAACCCGGAAGAAATGCCCCATATAAGCGATTCAAACTACCACGAGGGCGTGGCTCTCTCTGAGCCCACCCGTGTGTGCCTATTCACACGTACTCTTCTTCCTGCTAATAAACACTTGTTTCACCACTTTCTGCCTCTCTGTGGAAATTCACTTCTACACAGCTGATGGGCCAGGGCCTCGTTACTGGCCACTGGTCCCTGGTGGTCTAGTGGCCAGGATTCAGCGCTCTCACTGCTGCGGCCCGACTTCAGTCTCTGGCTGGGAACCGAAACCCTGCTTCAAGCCTCTGCAGGCCCAGGCCACCCGAGCGAGATCAACTCTACTCCCACCCACCAGGCCACACTGGAAGAAGCAACATAGCCAGCGACCTCGGAGAGACAGAGTGAGGGCCCTTCCTAGAGCCACCCTGCTATGATCATGAACTACCTCCTGCTGGCCTGGGAGGTGGGATTCAGAGAAGCTCTAGGCAGGCAGGATAGGGGGTGAGGTCAGGCAGCTGCCCCAGAGATCAGCCTTTCAAGACCCAGCACCTGAGAGAGGAAGGCTGGCTGTACTCAATGAGAAAAAAAACATCAGGGAGGCAGTAGTCAGGAGCTGAGCCGGAGCAGGGCCCAGACAGCCCCCTTTCTCTGCAGCATCTTTGTGGCTCCTGGTTGTTAGGAGCAGGCTCTTCCGTTGCTAAGCAACTGGAGCCTGGTGGATTAAAACCAATTTCCTGAGCTCACTGAAAGGGGGAGGGAGAGAAGGTACAATGCAGATGCCCTGGGGAAGCTCATCCCTGCCTCCAACCTTTGTCGGTGCATGCGGTGCAAGCGGGTGGAGGTGAAGGGAAGGTGAGGTGCAGCTGGGGGCTGATCTCTAGGGAGAAGGTTGGGGGTGGGGTGGCTGGGGGAGGGCTAGGCACCAGATATCCATTATAAAGACCAAGAGACCAGAGTGAAACTGCCAATTAAGATGCCAATTAGAGCACTAATGAATGCTAATGCTGCTCCTTTTTGAAACCCCAGAAAAGGCCTGCAGTCCCTGGGGTGTTTCTGAGCCACCTGACCAGGCCAGACAGGATTGGGCAAGGTTTGTCCTCCAAAGATGGGACGATCAGAGCATTTTAGGGTCCACGGGCCCCCAACAGTCCTGGGGTCCTACCTCTTGTTGAATGACAGAGGCCCCTCGACACGCTGCCCTCCGCTTAGATAATAACCCCCAGATGACAGGGAGCTCACTTCCTCCTGCAACAGCCCTTTCCGTATCTTTTCCACAGAGAGTGCTTTGCCCCACGTGGCCCAAGTCTGTCTTCCTGTGGCTCTTTCCCGCAGGAGCCGAGGGAGTCATCCCAATCTGCCCTGCTGTAGGGACATGTAGCCTCTCTCTTCTGTGAGGCCCACCTCCTACCTCTTGCCGCTACTCAAGGGACAGAATGGGTGGGGCCTCACCATGACTTGGTGCCCTCTGATCCCCCACCCCCAGCCTGGTCTTTAGCCTCCTTAAGGAAGAAGCCACTAGGATGGACAAATTTACAAAGAGGTCCTGGATCCAATTCCTGCCCCAGAGTCCAGGCTTCTCCCACTACCCTGCTCATATGAGATCTTGGGTCAGAAAGAAGAGTCTATGTCTGTGTTGGGGAGTGTGGTGGGGTGTTTACAAACTTAACAGAGAGGTTTCCAGTTCTAGAATGGGGATGTGATAAGCCTTGTGGACCCATTTTCTAGTGAAAACACCATAATTGGTATAATCTCTTAAATATATTAAGAAGTTGTTCTAATGTCATATAGCAAATGGAGCAGCATTTATTCAAAATACTCTAATAAATCTTGGTAAGAACAGCAAGAGTCCATGGCATTTGAGCCGTGACTTGCTCCCATCTCTGCCCTCTCTTGCTCAGTGTAATATAAGCTCTATTCTAGGTGAGTGTGGCCAATAATAGGGGCCTCTGTCTTCCTCCAGGTCCCAGTTTGGGCTACAGTTTGATTCCTGGATGGATAGGATACAGGCATCTCTCATCCTTCCTTCAGCTCTGTGTTGCAAAAGCTTTGTTCCAGACAGGCAGGGCCAAGAGGACTGATGAGCCTTTCTACCACCCAGCTCCTACTGGTATGGTGAGAGCTCTACTCCAGACATGGCACGTAGAATATTGTCTCTGATAACCTCTGCCCTAATTCACTCATAGGGTAGAGGTTACACATTAGGAAAGACAAGTCAAAAAAAGCAGTAGCTACCGTCTTGCCTAGCACCCTGCTCATAGAGTTGGGGTGTCACTCTGGTAGATGTGGGATGCTCTCCCCACCTCCAGCTCAAGTACAGTGAAGCAGAAGTTTCCATCCAGAGGAAAGACAGACTTTTAAAATGTGAGAGCCCCTTTAGCTCTCCCTAATGGGACTAACTTTATGTGGAAAAGAGAGCGGAGAAGTTCTTGCCAAAGGGTATTATCAGAAACAATGAAGTTCTTGATGTTGAGCAATTAAGAGGGGACTTGGAGCTTCAGAATTTTAGTAGCAACTGTAAAATGTTAGACCAGTTAGAAGTTTAACAGAGAGAACCAGGGAAAGAACGAAGAAGAACTATTCTAGGCTCTGAGCAAGCCTCAAGGACTGATAACATCCTGCCCCTGCAATGGAGCAGCAACTTTAATTGGATCAGATTATGGAATAATTTATGCCCACAGGCATGATTTAAAAAAAAATAGTGGAATTAAGAAGAAATTAGTATAGGCTAATAGCTGGGTGTGATACCACTAGAGATAGATCAGTTAGAAGCTAAATGGGAGTCTCAATGAAAGAAACAGAGATTCCATTTGAAAGCACAGTAATCACTGGTAGTAGTGATGCTGTGTACATATCCATGGCTGCGACTTTTGAGGAGGTGGTATACTGCAGGAAATAGACCTCACAAACCTAGTCCAGAAAAGCCAGTAACAGTAGCTCGAGTTGTTACGGTATATTTTTCAACAAAAAAATTATGAAACATGCAAGAAACAGGAAAGTGTAACCCATAAACAGGAAAAACATCAGGCACTAGAAGCTGTCTTGAGGGGGCCAAATGGTGGACTTAGAAGACAAAGCAGCTATTATAAATATTTGCAAAGAACTGAATGAAATCATGTTTAAAGAATTAAAAGAATGCATGATGACAATTTCTAATCACAAAGAGAATATCAATAAAGAGACAGAAAATTTTTAAAAGAACCAAATGGAAATTCTGGAGTTGAAAAGTACTGTAAGTGAAATGAAAAATTCAACAAGGAGCTCAACAGTAGATTTAAGGTGGCAGAAGAAAAAAATCAGCAGACTTGAAGGTAGATCAATACATATTATGCAAATTGAAAAACATTGAGAACATAGAATTAAGAAAAATGAACAGAGCCTCAGAGAAATGTGGGGCACCAGTAAGCCCACCAATATACATGCAGTGAGATTCCAGAAAGAAAGAATACTCAAAAATAATGGAAACTCTTCAAATTTGAAGAAAACATTAATCTACACATATAAGAAGCTCTACAAATAACAAGAGGATAAACACAAGGAGAGACATCCCAGAGACACCACAATCAAAATGTTGAAAGCCAAAAACAAAGGGAAATCTTGAAAGTAGCAAGAGAAAAATGACTCATCATGGACAAGAGAAACTCCATAAGATTAATGGCTGACTTCTACCAAATAGAATAGAGGTCAGAAGGCAGTGGGATGACATATTCAAAGTGATGAAAGGAAAAAACTGTCAATCAAAAATATTTGCTATGGAGGCCTGTCTGTGGCGTCTCAGAGACACCGCCGCAGCCATGGCCAGTCAGTCGCAGGGCATCCAGCAGCTGCTCCAGGCCGAGAAGCAGGCCGCCGAGAAGGTGTCCGAGGCCCGCAAGCGAAAGAACCGGAGGCTGAAGCAGGCCAAAGAAGAGGCCCAGGCTGAAATTGAACAGTACCGCCTGCAGAGGGAGAAGGAGTTCAAGGCCAAGGAAGCTGCGGCTCTGGGATCCCACGGCAGTTGCAGCACTGAAGTGGAGAAGGACACCCAGGAGAAGATGACCATCCTTCAGACCTACTTCCGGCAGAACAGGGATGAAGTCCTGGATAACCTCTTGGCCTTTGCCTGTGACATCTGGCCAGAAATCCATGAGAATTACCGCATAAAGGGATAGGGGAAGAGCAAAAGCGCTGTGCCGTGGATTGGCATTTTAGATGCCTTCATAGAATATGAGGCTTTAGCAAGGCTTGGGTTATATTCTTGTGAAAAGGCATTAAATTATTTCTGTATATTATATAATAGGTCCCTTCACTTTTTGCAGAATAGCAGTCATAGCTTCTTTGTACAAACTTATAGCCTATCCAAAGATTTTATCTTTTTACCTCATATTTCTTAGAAACTTAATGGGTATATGTTGTCTGTTTTCCTATGCCTTTTCACTCAAGTGGCATATTATGAACACTGACTTTTTCTTTCTTAGATATAGTTGTTTTTTTTTAAATTTTAAGTCATAGCTTTATGTTGCAACTCTACTTGTTCAAAAATTAGATCATGAAGGTTCCTTCCTATGACCTTAGATATAGTTTAAAAAAAAACAATTTTCTTAAGAAAGAAAGGGATTAAATATTTTTTTTCCCCTAAATCTTTCTTGAAGGTTAGGGGCTTTATCTATGAAAAAGTAGTAAATAGTTACTTGTAACCTATGTGAACAGCCAGCCTTAAAATAGTCCTTTCCGGCTAAGAGTTAGAACAATGGGTACTAGTATTGGGCTGCTTTTGGTTTCTCTTATTTAAAATTACTAGATGATAGAATTCAAGAACTTGTTACATGTCACTACTTGGTGTACTGATAGTGTACTAATAATCATTTAAAAGTCAAAAAAAAATTTGCTATGGAATGTCCAAAATAGGCAAATCCATAGAGACAGAAAGTAGACTATTGGTCACCAGGGGCTGGGGAATGGAGAGGTTGAGAAGAGATAGCTACTAGGAAGAATCTTCTTGGGGTGATGAAAACGTTCAGAAATTAGAGAGTGGTATTGGTTGGAAAAAATTGGAAATATACTAAAAACACCAAATTGTACACTTTAAAAGGGCAAATGTTATGGTATGTGAATTTTATCTCAACAAAAAATTTTAAAAAGTAAAGATCTCAAATCATGAACTGAACTTTCCAGCTAAAGAAACTAGAAAAAGAAGAGCCAACTAAACCCATAGCATGCAGAAGGAAGGCAAAAATTAAGACTAGAACAGAAATAAATAAAATAGAGAATAAAAAGTGGAGAAAATCAATAAAACCACAAGTTGGTTCTTTGCAAATATCTACAAAATTGGCAAACCTTTAACCAGATGGACCAAGACAGTAAAAGAGAGAAGACTCAAATTAGTAAAATTAAGTACAAAGAGGGGATATCACTACAACCTTACAGAAATAAAGGAGCATAAGTGAATACTGTGAACAGTTGTATGATATAGACAAATTCATACAAAACCTCTACTCATAGGGTAGAGGTTACATGTTAGGAAAGACAAGTCAAAAAAAGCAGATAACAGATGATATAGACAAATTCATACATTACATAACAGATGATATAGACAAATTCATACAAAACCACAAACTACCAAAATTGATGCAAGAAGAAACAGAAAACCTGAATAGAGATATAACAAAAGATTGAATAAGTAATTGAAATACTTCTCCCATCCTCAAAAATAAAAAACCTAAGCCAAATGCTTTTACTAGTGAATGGTACCAAACATTAGAGAATTAATACCAAACTTCACAAACTCTCCACAAATAGGGGGGAACATTTCTCAACTCATGAGGCCAGTATTACCCTGATACCAAAGCTAGCCAAAGACATCACAAGAGAAGAAAACTACAGACCAATATCTCTTATGAATATTGATGTAAAAATCCTCAACAAAACACCAGCAAATTGATTACAGTAATATATAAAAAAAGATTATACATCATGACCAAGTGAGGTTTATCTCAGGAATGCAAGACTGACTTAAAATCTGACAATCAACCAATGTAATACACTGTATCAATAGAATGAAAGAAAAAAAACACATGATTATCTCAAGAGATGCAGAAAAGGCATTTGAAAAATCACAACATTCCTTCAAGATAAAACATTCAACAAATGAGGAATAGAAGGGAACTTCCTTGACCTGACAAAGGTGATTTATGAAAAACCCAAGGGCAATATCATACATATTGGTGAAAGACTGATTACTTTCCCCCTAAGTTCAGAAACAAGACAAGGATGTCTGCTGTCATCATGTCTGTTCAACATTGAACTCAAGGTTTCAGCTAGGCCAATTAGGCTAGAAAAATAAATAAAAGGCATCCAGATTGAAAAGGAAAAAATAAAACTATCTCTGTTTGCAGATAACATGATCTTGTATATAGAAAATCCTGAGGAATCTACCAAAAAAAAAGAAAAAACTATTCAAACAAATAACCTAGCTCAGCAAGGTTGCAGGATACAAGATCAATATACAAAGATCAGTAGTACTTCTGTACAATAACAAACAATTTGAAAATGAAATTAAGAAAAAATTCCATTAACAATAGCATCAAAACATAAATTACTTAGAAATAAATTTAACAAAAGAAGTATAAAACTTATACTCTGAAAACTATAAAATATTTTTGAAAGAAGTTAAAGAAAACCTAAATAAATGAAAATACATCCCATCTTCATAGGTAAAAAGATTTAATATTGTTAAGATGGCAATGTCTCCAAGTTGATCTACGGGTTCCCTATCAAAATCCCAGCTGCATTGTTTTTTGCAAAGATTGACAAGTTGACCCTAAAATTTGCATGGAAATACAAGAGACCCAGATAGCCAAAAAATACTTGAAAAATAAAAAGTTGAGGACCCACACTTTCTGATTTAAAATGTGCTACAAATCTACAATAATCAAGGCAGTGTAGTACTGGCATAAGGATAGATACATCTATTAATGGAATAAAACGGAAAGTCCAGAAAAATTACATTTATTGTGATTTACTGCTTGCAAGAGTGCCAAAATAATTCAGTGTAGAAAAAGTAGTCTGTTCAATGAAAGATGATGAGCCAATTAGATATTCACATGCAAAAGAATGAAGTAAGATCCCTGCATCACACCATATAAAAAATTACCTCAAAATGAAGCATAGTCCTAAATGTAAGAAATAAAACTATAAAACTCTTAAAAGAAAGCATAGAAGTAAATCTTCATGACCTTAGATTAGGCAATGGTTTCTTAGATATAACAACAAAAGCACAAGCAACAAAAGAAAACTGTAGATAAACTGGACTTCATGAAAATTAAGAACATTTTTTGGGTTATATACCCAAAATAATTGAAAACAGGGACTTAAACAGATATTTGTATACTCATGTTCATAGCAGCATTGTTCACAATAGCCAAAATGTGGAAACACCCAAATGTCCATCAATGGATGAATGGATAAACAAAATGTTGTATATACAAACAATGGAATATTATTCAACATTAAAAATAAAAGAAATTCTGACACATGCTACAATATGGATGAACCTTGAAGACATTATGCTAGGTGAAACAAACCAGTTACAAAAGGACAAATATTGTATGATTTCACTTATAATGAAGTACATAGAGTAATCAAATGCATAGACACAGAAAGTAGAATGTTGGTTGCCAAGGGATCAGAGGAGGAGAAAATGGGGAGTTATTATTTAAAGGGTATAGAGTTTCAGTTTGGGAAGATAAAAAATGTTCTGGATATGGGTGGTGGTGGTGCTTGCACAACAATGTGAATGTACTTAATACCACTGAAACATATGCTTAAAAATGGTAAATTTTGTTATGTATATTTTAGCACAATAAAATATTAAAAACTTTTGTGCTTCAAAGGACACCAGCAAGAAAGTGAAAAGACACCAACACAATAGGATAAAATATTTGCATATCATTTATCTGAAAAGTGATGAGTATCCAGAATATATAAAGAACACTTACAATTCAACAATAAAAAGACGACTCCTTTTTTTTTTTTTTTTTTTTTTGCCACACCGTGCGTGGCATGTGGGATCTTAGTTCCCCAACCAGGGATCGAACCCACGCTCCCTGCATTGGAAGCGTGGAGTCTTAACCACTGGACCACCAAGGAAGTCCCAACGACTCCATTCTAAATAGGCAAAGATTTTATGGTCTGGCATGTAAGGAGCTTGGAAGTCATCACTCCATCCTAACAACAAATAAAAAGCTGAACAAACTAAAAAATCAACAACTCTTCTTAGATTCATTAGCGAAGTGAGGTCACAGGGCAAATTACTATACTAAAAATTATAGAGACAGACAGCTGAATACAGAGAATCACAACTTACTAGAGCAGAAACCCATGAGCAGAAAATTCCATGAAACAAGCATCAGGGTAAGAAAACCTAAACTGTAACTGACAAATTGCTGGAGGCTCAGTGTGGACAAGTGTGAGACTTAAAAACTCCAGGGGAGCCTGTCATGGTGGCGGTTGGGGGGGCAACCCTTTTGTGAATTTTACCTCAGGAGCTCTACCAGGTTCTCACAGTGAAGACTGGAGAAAAATTCTTCCATGCTTCTAGCAAGGGGAGGGGGAAATGTAGCTATTTTGAAATATATCAGAGCATTCTGTTCTTAACAAGGTCTGTCCACAAGAGAAACTATTTTACCAGAGCCTAAACTGTTGAGGTTTTATCAGAGTCTAACTGACCTGGGGGAAGAGAAATACCCAATCAACCCCTTTTAGCCATCCTGTCCCACCTAAAGGGGAAAAAGAACTGAGACATACTTTTGAAGTTCACAGCCCAGAAGCACAGGCGCACTAAGAGACTGAGACCTAATGATAGGACTATAAAATACTTTCTCTCCCTCCCCACCACACCATACGACCACATCACTAAAGGCCTATTTACCAGAGTTCATTTTACCTAGTACATCATGTCTGACTTTCAACAAAAAATTACAAGGCATACTAAAAAGCTAAAAACAGAGTTTAAAGAGACAGAGTGAGCATCAGAACCAGACAAGATATGGCTGGGTTGTTGGAATTATCAGACCAAGAATTTTAAAAAAACTATGATTAATAATATGGTAAGGGCTCTAATGGACAAAGTAGACAACATACAAGAACAGATGGACAGTGTAAGCAGAGAGAAGGAAATTCTAAGAAAGAATCAAAAAGAAATGCTAGAGATAAAAAAACAGTGTAACTGAAATGAAGAATGCCTTTAACAGGCTCATTAGTAGATTGGACATGGTTGAGGAAAGTCAGTGAGACTGAGGATATGTCAATAGAAACTTCCAAAAAGGAAAAGCAAAGAAAAAGAGACTGGAAAAAATGGAACAGAATATCCAAGAACTGAGGGAAAACTACAAAAGATGTAACATATGCACAATGGGAGTACCAGAAGGAGACAAAAGAGAGAAAGGAACAGAAAAAAATATTTGAAGCAATAAGGACTGAGAATTTCCCCAATTAATGTCAGACACAAAATCACAGATCCAGGAAACTCAGAGAACACCAAGCAGAATAAATGTCCCGAAACAACACCTAGGCATATTATATTCAAACTGCAGAAAATCAAAGATAAAGAAAAAAAAATCTTGAAAGAAATTATCTTACCTAAAGAAAAGATAAGAATTACATCTGACTTCTCCTCAGAAGTCATGTAAGCAAGAAGAGAGTGGGGTGAAATATTTAAAATGTTGAGAGAAAAATAGCACCAACCTGGAATTCTGTACCATGGGAAATTAACCTCCAAAAGTAAAGGAGAAATACTTTCTCAGAAAAATAACAATTGAGGGAATTTGTTGCCAGTGAACCTGCCGTGCAAAAAAATGTTAGAAGAAGTTCTTCAGCGCGAAGGAAAATAGTGGGTGGGCCAAAAGTTTCATTCGGTTTTTTCCTTAAGATGGCTCTAGTAGCACCTAGCTGTCTTTTGGCTCTGTGCTTTGTGACCAGCTAGAAGGGTGGGATAGGGAGGGTGGGAGGGAGGGAGACGCAAGAGGGAAGAGATATGGGGATATATGTATATGTATAACTGATTCACTTTGCTATAAAGCAGAAACTAACACACCATTGTAAAGCAATTATACTCCAATAAAGATGTTGAAAAAATAAATAAATTTTAAAAATATATAAAAAAATAAACAAAATTGGTGAATTTTTGTGTAGCCATTTTAATATTGAAGATGGAAGAAAAAAAGCAACATTTTCAGCATATTATGCTTTATTATTTCAAGAAAGGTAAATATGCAACTGAAACACACACACACACAAAAGATTTGTGCAGTGTATGGAGAAGGTGCTGTGACTGATCAAACGTGTAAAAATGGTTTGCGAAGTTTCGTGCTGGAGATTTCTTGCTGGATGATCCTCCATGGTCGGGTAGACCAGTTGAAGTTGATAGCGATCAAACCGAAACAATAATTGAGAACAATCAACGTTATACCATGCAGGAGCTAGCCGACATACTCAAAATATCCAAATCAAGCACTGAATATCATTTGCACCCGCTTGGGTATGTTCATTACTTTGATGTCTGGGTTCCACATAAGTTAAGCGAAAAAAACCTTCTTGACCATATTTCTGCATGCAATTCTCTACTGAAACTTAATGAAAATGTTCCATTTTTAGAACCAATTGTGACGGGCGATGAAAAGTAGATACTATACAACAATGTGGAACGGAAGAGATCACTGGGCAAGCGAAATGAACCACCACCAACCACACCAAAGGCCAGTCTTCATCCAAAGAAGGTGATTTTGTGTATATGGTGGGATTGGAAGGGAGTCCTCTATTATGAGCTCCTTCTGGAAAACTAAACAATTAATTCCAACAAGTTCTGCTTCCAATTAGACCAACTGAAAGTGGCACTCGACAAAAAGCGTCCAGAATTAGTCAACAGAAAACGCATAATCTTCTATCAGGATAACGCAAGACCGCATGTTTCTTTGATGACCAGGCAAAAACTGTTACAGCTTGGCTGGGAAGTTCTGATTCATCCGCCATATTCACCAGACATTGCACCTTCGGATTTCCATTTATTTCAGTCTTTACAAAATTCTCTTAATGGAAAAAATTTCAATTCCCTGGAGACTGTAAAAGGCACCTGGAACAGTTCTTTGCTCAAAAAGATAAAAAGTTTGGGGAACATGGAATTATGAAGTTGCCTGAAAAATGGCAGAAGGTAGTGGAACAAAAGGGTGAATGCACTGTTCAATAAAGTTCTTGGCGAAAATGAAAAATGTGTCTTCTATTTTTACTTAAAAAACCGAAGGCACTTTTTGGCCCACCCAACAATATAGGTCAGAACTTTTGATCTACATAAAGAAAGGAAGAGCATTGGAGAACAGATGAGCGAAAGTAAAATAAAAACTTTATTTTTCTTATTTTTAATTGATCTAACAGATCAATTTTTTGCTCAAAATAATAATAGCAACAGCGTTCAATTATGTATACTTACATATAAGTGAAATAAATGACAGCAATGATAGAAGGGACAGCAAGGAAGGATTAGGATTATTTTGTTTTTATAAGATACTTACACTACTCATGAGGCAGTATAGTGTTATATAAAAGTGGACTTGGATTAGTTGGTGATGACTTTTTAGATATGATCCATAAAAGAAAGAATTGATAAACTGTACTTCATTAAAATGTAAAACTTTTGCTCTGCAAAAGACACTGTCAAGAAATGAGAAAATAAGCCACAGACTGGGAGAAAATATCTGCAGAGGATATATCTGATAAAGGACTGTTTGTTATCCAAAATATACAAAGAACTCAAAATTCAACAATAAGAAAATGAACAACCCGATTAAAAAATGCACAAAACATCTGAACAGACACCTCACTAAAGAAGATATATAGAGGGCAAATAAGCATATGAAAAGACGTTCCACATCATGTGTCATTAGGGAATTGCAAATGAAAACAACGAGATCCACTACATACCTATAAGAATGGACAAAATCCAAAACACTGACAACACAAAATGCTGGCCAAAATGTGCAGCAACAGAAGCTGTTATTCATTGCTGGTGAGAATGCAAAATGGTACAGCCACTTTGGAAGACAGTTTGGCAGTTTCCTACAAAACTAAACATACTCTTACCATATGATCCAGCAATTGTGCTCCTTGGTATTTAAGGAAATGAATCAAAAAACCTATGTCCACACAAAAATTTGCACATGATTATTTATATCAGCTTTATTCATAACTGCCTAAACTTGGAAACAATCAGATGTCCTTCAGCAGGTGAATGAATGGATAAATAAACTGTGGTTCATCCAGAAAATGGAATATTATTTAGTGCTAAAAAGAAATGAAGTATCAAGACATGAAAAGACATGGAGGAAATTTAAATGCATGTTACTAAGTGAAAGAAGCCAATCTGAAAAGGCTACATACCATGTAATTTCAACTATATGACAGCCTGAAAAAGGCAAAACTATGGAGACAGTAAAAGAATCAGTGGTTGCCAGGGGTTCAGGGGGAAGGAGAGAGGAATAGGTAGAGCATAGAGGATTCTTATGGCTGTGAAACTATTCTGTATGATACTTAATTGTGGAGTTCGACATTTGTCAGAGTTCATAGAATGTACTGATACGAAGTGTGAACACAATGTAAACTATGGACTTTGGGCACTGATGATGTACCAATGTAGGTTCACTCATTGTAATAAATGTATCACTCTGGTTTGGGATGTTAATAGTAGGGGAGGCTCTGTGTGTGTTGGGGCAGGGGGTATATGAGAAATCTCTGTACCTTCCACTCAATTTTGCTGTGAGCCTAAAACTGCTCTAAAAAATATAGCCTTTTAAAAAATCAGGCAAAAAGAATATTTAGATAGACATTTCTCCAAAGAAGAAATATGAATGGCCAATAAGCATATGATAACATGCCCAACATCATTACAGAACTGTAAATCAAAAGAAAAAAAGAGATACCACTTGATACTCACTAGGATGGTTACAATAATAATAATTAAAAAGGAAAATAAATGTTGGTAAGGATGTGGAGAAATTGAAATCGCCATTCACTGCTGGTGGGGATGGGAAATGATTCAGTTGCTTTGGAAAATATTTTGGCAGTTCCTTAAAGTGTTAAACATAGAGTTATCATATAATCCAATAGTTCTACTCAGGTATATATCCAAGACAAATGAAAATATATGTCTACAAAAAAAACTTGAACACAAATGTTCATAGCAGCATTATTTATAATAGCCAAGAAATGGAAACAACCCAACTGTGCATGAATTGATGAATGGATAAACAAAATGTGATATATCCATACAATAGAATATTATTCAGCCATAAAAATGAATAAATTAATGATACATGCCACAACATAGGAGAACCCTGAAAACATTATGCTAGGTGAAAGAAGCCAGTCAAAAAGACCACATATTGTATAATTCCATTTATATGAGATGTCCAGAACACGCGAAGACATGTGGACAGAAAGTAGATTAGTGTTTGCTGAGATGATTGTATGGCATATGAATTTTGTCTCGATAAAGCTGTTATTTAAAAAAAAAAAAAGCTTAATAGAACAGAAAGTGATCTTTGAGTTGAGTCCTGAAGGATAATCAAATAATTACAAATGGTTTGGAGGCTTGAAATACGAATGATACAGTGTGAATGGAGAAGGTATGTGTGGGTGGTTTAGGTAGGTGCTGGGCGGAAAAATATGAGCCTGGGAAAGCAGCCTGGGAACTTGAATGGCATGCTCAGGAGTCTGGATCGAATCTCACCAAGTCAATGGAGATTCATGAGTTGTTTCTGGGCTGGGAACTGACAAGGTCAGATTTTCATTTTTATGGAGCATGTCCGGACAACGGTCAGTCTGTAGAATATATGGGAGAAGGCAAGAATACCAGTTAGGCTTTTGTAAACTGTGTAGTCTGCAAAGGCTGTCACTGGGGGCTTTCTCAATTGTCTTCTCTGAGCTGCCTCTCTCAGGGCCTGCCCTGATCCTTGTTCCCACAGGGTCTCGCCTATACTAAGATTTTATTTTTGGAAAATTAAATATGCACAATTTTCAAGCTCCAAAAGAATTACTCAGAGGTGGCATCTCTGTTTCTGAGAGATACTTTGGTGCCAGTGCCAGGAGTCTACCAGGTCAAAAGCAAACCAACCCTAGAGGTGGCCACAAAGTCCAGAGTATGGGTCTTGATCTGCTTTCTGCATGCCCCCCACACACTTAACTTAGGATATTCTCTGTTTTAGAAGCTTCCCTTCAACCCATAGCCCTAGACTTCAGTTCTCAGATCTACCACTAATCTGCTGTGAGGCCTAAGTCAAGTCCCTTACTCTTCTAGATCTTTGTTTCTCTGCCTATATCATGAAGGATTCTGAAAACATTTGCTCTAAGGGTCCTTATCACTTTCCAGCTGAGCTTTCTTTAAATAGAGCTAAGGCTGAGTGGGCAGAGGAGGAACAGAGACAGAGACAGGAAAATAGAGAAGAGGGGAAAGCCCTTAGACCTCTCTCTCTGGCTGAGAGCTACCTGGGTATATGGTGATCTGGTTCAGCCTGGGAAGGGTGGGGACTGTCCCTAAGCCAAACATGCTCCCCTCAACCTGGCATCTGCCCTTTGGGAGTGTTCCACTTTCAAATTCAAAACGTACTTCATATTTTCCAATGCTCTCTGTGTCTCCAAATCTCAGGAGAACATACTGTTTTGGGTAAGATAGGAACCTATAAGAAGCATACCCTTTGTTAACAATCTGAACAGTCCACTGAACAATGGCAAGCAGACCAAAAGAAACTTGGAGATCAGGCTTGGCTTAACTGTGGTGAGGATCCTTGCCCTCGTCCCTCTAGCCTGTCTGGGTTCCTGCCCATACTTCACAGAGGCCTTATAACTGAGGAGAAGCAACCCGGAGAAGAAGGCCTACCACTCTACAAAGCAGCCACAGTTTGAAAGGCTAGTATGGCAATGTCACAGAAACTGGGGAGCCAGGTTTGAAGGCAGCAAGTTGAGAGCAGGGACTCATTCCCTGGGGCACCTAAAGGGCTGATGGGAGCTTAGTGACCATCTATTCCAGCAGCTTTTAACTGAAAATGGTAGAAGGTAGTAAAGAGGGAATGGAGGGAAGGAGAGAAGTCTTTGAATGAATCTGAAACCCTCAAAGAAATTCTAGGTTGACCCAGGATAAGGTGACATACAGCACATGCTCACTAAAGTGTGAAGTTTCTTTCTTTTTGGCTATAACAGTCATTATCTTTACTGGTCAGAAGTTCTGATTGGCAGTTATGACTTAGGCTAATAAGATGAGGAAATAAATTATAACATAATCAATATATTTATTAGTAAAAAAAAAAAAGAAATCTCGCAAAATACATGGCCCAGGAGGGGAAATATTTTTAAGGGTGAAAAATTTGGGAACTGTTAATGGAATCCAAATATTTAATTTTACTCATGAGGAAACTGGGACCCAAGGAAGAGAAGTAACTTGTCTGAAGTCACATAGTGAGTGGACCTGTCAGTTATGGAGCCCAGATCTCTTAACTACCAGCCAGAACCCTGTTTCCTCTACTCCACTCCAGGATTGCCTGTTCCTCCACAATAAAGCAGGTGCTCAGGAAAGGTTTGTTGAATTGAATAAAACCCATCCATTTTGCCAGGAAAAATGTCTGGCTAGATTGGTTCCATGGTCATAAAGTGATCTGGGTTGGCAGAATTGGGCCAAGAAACTAGAACCCAGGCTAAAATGTATAACACCTCTCTAAGGCCACATCACTAAGTATTGGGTACTGTTGCAAAGCCATGGACTTCTGAACCATGCTAGATCTATGGCAACCCTAACTTAGATCAGGACATTATGGTCTCAGTCCAAACCACAAGTTCCAGAACTCTCAGACCCCTCCTACCAGGTGAGTGTTTTATTGTGTCCCCAATGTCACTGAACTGGTGCTCAGAGTGGCTGTGACTGGGTTGGAGCTTGGTAAAGTAACTCAGGGAAAGGCAACTTTGTTTTCACCAGGCACAATGGGTCAATTTCTTTGTGTCGAGGAGAGGCACAGAGAATGAGAGTCCTAGAAGAAGCATGGGTCTGCAGCAGATCCCAGATAAAATATATTCAGGTGAGAGGAATGGTGAGTAGGGAGTCAGAGAAGTGGATGGAAAAAAATGTTGTCGCCTGAGCAGCTGTGTGGCATTTGTAGCTTTTTAGGAGCCAGGTCTAGAAGAAGCTCATAAAGACAATGAAAGTAAAAAATTCACACCAGCCCCAAGCACCATGGCTTTGAAGCATTGGTGAGAGAGTACGGAGTCTGAATCCACCGCCCATCCGGACTCCTGGAACCCTGGGGCCTTGGATGGAGCCTGTATCCTTCTTCCTAGGCTTCTCCCAATGGCGTTGCCTGCTGGGTTTGCAGTTCTCCGGGTTCCCTTCTCATTTCTCCTTGGAGGTGGTATTGACCAGCCCTCTCCCACCAGATAAGGACATCGTGTTCTTCCTGATCTGGGAGAGCAAAGCAGTCCACATTCCCTGGGGTCTGGGAGGGCCGGAGAGGGAAGTTCTAATGTTTGTAAGCAGATCCGTCAGTCTCCTGGGCAGCCCCAGGGGCTCCTGGTCTAGATATCCTCCACCACCTCCCTTTTAGTCCCCTCCTCATCTTTTTCCCCTCGCACAGCTTCTGGACTGCTTTGTTCACTGCCCAGAAATTAGCAGCTAGCCAAGAACAATGCATCCCACCTCCCTGGAATTGTCTCTTCAGTATGGGGGTTGGCTGAGGAAGAAAACTGCAGTGTGCTCCTCACTAGGCCTCTCTCCAACTCTCTCCAGCCCTTTCCTGCCTGCCAGTGGGGACTGTTCTGGTGAACAAACACTGTCTCCAATCTACAGGATGGGCTGAGCACTACCTCCAGCCTCCCTGGCAGCCTAGCATAGCAAAAAAATACTATTTAAGCTGGTCTGAGTGGCCTCAAGGCCCAGGGGAAGAATCTGAAGAGTGAGCAAGGGCAGCAAGAACCTGGAGGGCTGCAGTAACTGATGAATCAGTGCTTTCTAAGGGGTTCTGCTCCTGCCTTCCTCTGTAGTAATTCATTCTCAGGGACACATGCAGGGACTCCAGAGTCCAGGGCAAAGTTTTTGTGCTTGGATTCCCCATTCTAGGCTGCCCCTTCTCACACTGTGACAAAAATCTTCTCAAGCCACACTCTCGCCTGGACTGACAGTCATTCTTGGTTTCCAAATAGTCCCATGAGGCCATTTTAAATTTTGTTAAGGAAATATCAACTAAAATAAAATAAGAATGAAATAAAAGTATGGCCATTTCCTTGGGGAGTCCTGGAGGGAAGACATGAGATAGATATTATATCCCATGCACAGATGCATGGATGCACATGCAATCTCTCTCTGAACCCCTTTCCTGAAACAACAGCTGTTTGCTGGCCATGGGCCAGCCCAAACCTGAAGGCCAGATCCCTCCATGTTGCCATAGTCTCTGGCTCAATGGCAGAGCAATAGGTCTGAAACTGACAATCTTAGGATTGTGTTCCCTGTCCCACTCATGGACTTGTAGTCTCTCCTATCTGAAGACTCTAGCCTTTATCTAGGCCAGTGGCTTTAAAAAGAAATTAATTCTGTCCTTTTTTGGTATTATATTTATTGGTTTGTTTTAGTAAATATATAATATTTACAAGGGCTTTGGCTCTTATTTCCCCACCAAGACAACTTTTTATACAAAACGCCTTAAGTTTTTCAGCTGAAATTCTTCCTACATGGGTTTTCAGAAACCCATTCCTCACACTTGGGGAAGTGCTACTGCAGGGTCAACAATGTGTGATAACATCAAAAGGATGTAAAATATCAACAACAACAAAAACTGCCAAAAATAGCATTGAGAACAAAAGAGAAACACAAATGCAACATTCACCAAGTCAGTTTCTGCTAAACACATTTTGAAAATGGAAGTCATCAGTTGAATTAAAAAGCACTTGTAAATGACTTACACAGAAATGTTCATAACAGCTTTATTTTTAATAGTCCAAAACTGGAAACAACCAAAATATCTATCAACAAGTGAATGGATAACTGTGTTATATCCATACAGTGGAATACTACTTAGCAATAAAAAGGAACAAAATGGTGATACACACATTATTTTGAATCTCAAAATAATTATGCTGAGTGAAAGAATTTCTAAGACAGAGCACATACTGTATAAGTCCATTTACACAAAATTTTAAAAAATGCCAACTAATATATAGTGACAGAAAACACACCAGTGGTTGCCTGGGGATGGTGGTGGAAGGAAAGATATACTGTGCAAGGGCATGAAGAAACTTTTGGGGGTGATATGTTCATTATCTAGATTACTGCAATGATTTCACAGGTGCATACATTTGTCAAAATTTACCAAATTATAAAATTTAAATGTATGCAGTTTGTTGTATATCAATTATACTTTCATAACCTGTAAAAAAAAGTAATTAGATATAGAGTAAAAAAGTTAATTGTAGCAGACGTTGTTGGGCTCACTCAATATCTGTTTCAATTCTCTATTTCTGTCACCATTACAGAAGCTACAAAAGCTAAAAGCTAACTTTTCCAGACTCCCAGCTAAAAGTTAGAAAGTTTAAAATCTTTCTAAATCCATGGAATCTCTTTTCCTTTAAGTTTAAAATCTTTCTAAATCCATGGAATCTCTTTTCCTTTCCAATTGCAATCTTACACTGAAGCACATTGTGTAAATCATATAAAAGTAGGGCTGCACTAGTGTGATGAGAGTTCTTGTCGGGATAGTGGAAACTCCACTCAATTTTTTCTCATTTGCTTTCTCCTCATCAATCCTCTCCCTCTGCTGTAGTCCCTGAGGGATTCTGAATAATCTCTGGAGTCATACAGATCTCGTCTTTCCCAGGCTAGCTACTATCTCACTATCTGTCCTAAAAGAGATGGAGTCCAGTCTCCTCATTTGATAGGTGGAGAAATTGAGCCACAAAGAGGTGAAGGGACCTGCACATGGTCTCACAAGACAGAAGCAGAAGTTGCTGGCCCAAATGTTTTGGGCGTCCCAGGCCAGATTGTTGAGCCTGTGGACTTTTATTTTGATGGGATTTTCTCTTTGGTTTTTTCACAGGTGTCTTGAACCCCTAATGAATTCCTGCTACACTAGTCCTAAGCACAACTATTTCTCTGCCCCCTGCTCAGTCCTATTTCTCTTTGGTCATGGTCTTCCAGACCTGTGAACCCTCCCCCTCCTTTCTAGAGAAGCCCATTCTCCATGGATCTGCAGCAGGCTTGACAGCAAAGTTGTGACATGCTGGGACAAGAACACTAAACTGGGACCAAAATCTCTGGGTGAAACACTAGCAGTCAGAAGTCTCCCCAGGAAACAAGTACCTCAGTACAAGTACCACTTTAAATGAAGAGAACCTCAAGCCCCAAAGGAGCCTGGGAACCAGAAAACACAAACAACCTTGATTCCCAATCGTTCTCTGGATGCCTGCGAGGGGCTCCACCCAAACTCAGAGGGGCAGCTCCGGACCCTCTTCAAAGACACTGGGTCAACAGAGGTGGGGTTTCCGCCACTAGGGAGAAGAAGAGACAGGAAGAGGGAGTCCAGAGAGAGGGGCAGCTATGAAACGAGCTGGCCTGGCCTGGGCTGAAGGGCTCAGAAAGACACACTCCACTGAGGGTAGGAGAGTGAAGGCCACTGCAGGGCACAGGGTTAGATTTAGAGAAATCAGGAGCTTGGAGCCTTTGCTGCTGGCCTCTCCATATGGGGCTGGAGATGGGATTAAGGCTGAATCTCTCCTAGGAGGAGTTGGAAGTGATTAAGTTTCAAATCTCTGGGGTGGTTTCCGGCAACATAAAGCTAAGAGCTAGAATGTCTTTCAACTTTGTAATTTCTTTAATTTGGTAGTGATACCAGAGCTGCAGACCCCCTGTTCCATATATTTGTGTCTGTCTTTTAGTGGCAGATCCAACCCAGGCCAAGGAGCAAGGTAAAGAAGATTGTAACTCCGAAAAGAGCATTCATTCTTACAAAAGTAGGTCACCATGTGTGTTGCCTAGCACTGCGTGTGAGGGAACCGCCAAGCGAAGCTGGAAACAAGCTGCATGGAGGGGATGTCTCTGTCTTTGTCTCTGTCTCTCTCTTTCTGTCTCTCTCTCTCTCACACACACACATACACACACACACTGCACACACTCCTTTTCCAACACATTGCTGTCCTTTAGAAGAACTTGAACACCACGATTTGGTTAAGAAAAGACTGAGAAAACAGAGAAAAAGTGGTAGTCACAAAAAATAAGAGCTGAGGTCCAGAAAGGGAAGGTCATAGAGAGTGTAAGGACTTGTTCAAGGTGACATGGTTTGTTAGTGGCAAACCTGGAGATAGATTTCCCTGACTCCCAATCCAAAATGGAGATCAAGATGAAATGAATGTTTCTTAGGCAATACTATAGCTAGACTAAAGAAAGAGCTTCCTATGAAATCTTGCCATTTGTGACAACATGGATGGACCTTGAGGGCATTCCACTAAGTGAAATAAGTCAGATGGAAAAACATAAATACTGTATGATCTCATTTATATGTGGAATATAAAAACAAAACAAAAACAAAAACCCAACCAAACAAAAAACCCCAGAGCTCATGGATATAGAGAACAGATTGGTGGTTGGCTGAGGGTTGAGGTGGGTGAAGGGGGTCAAAAGGTACAAATTTCCAATTATAAAATGAATAAGTTATGGGGATGTAATGTACAGCATGGTAACAATAGTTAATAATACTGTATTGCATACTTGAAAGCAGCTAGGAGAGTGAATCTTGAAATTTCTCATCATAAAAAAAATTGTAACATTTGGTGATGGATGTTAACTGGACTTATCGTGGTGATCATTTTGCAATATATACAAATATCGAATCATTACACTGTACACCTGAAACTAATTTAATGTTATGTCAATTATACCTCAATAAAAAAGAAACATCTTCCTCCATAAGAAGTCATATAAGACACTGAGTTAGAACACTGAAAAAAAAAAAAAGAAAAGAAACTTATTTATACAAGATTCTGATTTGGAGTAAAGCAAGACAATAAATTTGGATCACTCACAAAGTCTTTCTAAACCCTAGGGATTTCCCCACAATGTTTAGAAACTTGATGACTGTTTTCTAAGGGTGGTTCATGGCTTCTCATCACATATAACCCTGGGTATAGATCCAGACTCCAGGCCAATCCATTTGATTTCACATTGCTCAGAACTTGTGTTAGTCTGGGGCTTCCAAGAATCGGACAATAAAATGGAAGTAAATGTTCGAGGATTTACTAAGGGAAATGAGAGCATGGGGAGGGGGGCCTGGGAAGGCTAGGAGAGCCATGAGACTGCAGTGTAAGCCTGGCCCTGAACAAAAGAGAGAGGAAGAGAAGGTTGGGTAGATGTGTCCCAGTCTGCCCTACACTCTAAGGAAGGTTTGGCAAAGCCATCAGAGATTCATGTGACCAATTTCAGTAGGCAGTCAGAGGAGTTCTGTGCCTCCCAGGAATAGGCCTACTACCTTAGTATCTCTGCCATGTAGCAGGTGTCTCAGTGCAAATGCTGGGATGGATTTCAGAGCACAACAGCCAAGGCCCTTGGTCGCTTAAGCTCCTTGTAGTTAGAGGTCATCAAGGCACATTCTCTTGAGTACCATAGAACTCCACCTTTATCTTCTACTGTACCCCTTCTTTGCCCAGATGCATCTGCTTTCCCCAGACCCACAGGCCCAGCTGGAACCTTGAGTCTCTAGAGAGAAGCAACAGAAGAGAACAGGGACCAGAGAGCCTCTACCTGAAGCACTGAAGTCAGACCCACCTTGAGCCGTGGTTCTTTTCTTCCATAGCTCTGCCTTCTGTCATGAGCTAACATGTTCATACCACCCATGCTAGTTGTCGATGGAAGCCATTCAATTCCAGCAGCCTTTCCAAGTACCCTGAATGTACAGACTCTTTCTTGCTCCAGGCACATTCTTATCCTTCCTTTCTCTAGCCTCCTAATCACCTGGGTCTGGAGAACACAAAGCAAAGAACGGCCAAGGAGGTGGGGTGAGAGTTGGAGAGAGTGTCACATACAACTGTTTTCTTCCAACAGTGGATGTGACTATTAGGACCAGGCCAACATTTTGTTGACCTCCCTCCAATATACCTAACCTGCATTACTCTATACATCTGTACTGATAGGTATTAGAATACTTGCTTAGTGGATGAGAAAACTGAGGATACAGGTAAGCCACGTGCCTACAGTCACACAACTCTAAGTGGCCGAGGCACTAAACTTCCAATGAACAAAAACCTTGGGGGAAGGGGACCCAAACGTTGCCATTCAGTGAGTTTTTCCTCTGTCAGAACCCCAGGGATTGGCAGGGGTACAGCTGTCTCTGCAAGCTGCCTCCACTGGAGGCCATCACTAATCTACATTTCTTTCTGGTAACTGTCATGTCTTCAACTCAGTTCCAGGCACTGGGGTGGCCACTGCCTCAGTGTCTGTTTCCCAGGATACCTCTCAGCTTCTGGCCTTGATAGGAGGCAGGAAAAGCCCTGGATTAAGATCAGGGTCAGGGCTCAGTTACAGATAGAGGCCAGAGCAGATGTCTGGAACTGGCTTGAGGGGATCCAGGCAAGGTTCTGGTTAGACAGGGATTGGAGCTTAGCTGGGCTTTCTAGGCACTCCAGTCCATGCACCACTTAATGAAGTGAACAGGATAAGCTATTCTCCCACAACACTGGCCCAGAGGGATTTCTTTATTGCTGTAGCTTTGATTTTACATTTAAAAAGTCCACAGAACACCAGTCCAGGGGATTTAACAATCACATTCTTGGCCACTAAGCCATAGGTGGTAGGAGGTAGAAGAAGGAGCAGAAATCTGACCAAAGGAGGACATCAAAAGACAACAACATAGCAAAGTGCCTATGTTGCCAAAAAATTATTGATAATCCCTTCCGGCCTGATTATTTAAAGATAGGTGTATATAGTATATTGAAGAGGATGTTCTGTTTATTCAGTATTACTAATGTTTTGTTTACTAGAATATTTCAATAAATCTTACTTTTCTAAAAAAATAGAAAGCCTATTTGGTGGTGTGGGAAAAGATACACATATCTACCCCCTCATCCCTGGGCAAGTCAAGCTTACACACAACTATGGGCCCAGAGCCAGCAAGACAGCAGGCAGAGATGAACAGGCATCAGGAGTCCCAGTGACCAGTGTCTCTCTTCTCCCTCCTCTGTGCTAACTCTTCCTAAGGCTCTGGTGCATAGGAAGCATGCTCTATGTGTGAGAACTGTAAGTATTGATAGATGGGGTGGAAGCTGAAGGATATTCTAGATAGCATGAGTCCCTTGGAGGGAGCCAGAGAAGAAACATGCCTTGTGTGGGAGGCTTCCAAGAAAAGTCAGAAACTGGGTCAAATTGTTTGTGGGCTTCTCACTGGAGGCAGACAGTCTCTTCATAAGCCTTTGTGATAGGTAAAGAAAGAGTAAGAAGGCTGGAACTAAAATAGTTCTGATCTAGCACAAGGGGAAAGGTGATGACAAAAGGGTCAGTGGGGCTCAGGACAGTATCACTGATCCTGAAACTCAGACTTTCAGACTTCTAGGTCCTCCACATACCAGGGTTCAGGGTCTTGTTGAGGTGCAGGGTGACCCAGAGTCAATTGAGCAGAGGCTGGGAAGCCTGATTTGTTGGGAGTCTGTCCTTCAAGTCTCACAGATGTAAGGTTCGTTTTCTGTAGAGCAAGTTCTTAAAAAAATCTTGGCTTCCCTGGTGGCGCAGTGGTTGAGAATCTGCCTGCTACTGCAGGGGACACGGGTTCGAGCCCTGGTCTGGGAAGATCCCACATGCCGCGGAGCAACTAGGCCCGTGAGCCACAATTACTGAGCCTGCGCGTCTGGAGCCTGTGCTCCGCAACGGGAGAGGCCGTGATAGTGAGAGGCCCGCGCACCGCGATGAAGAGTGGCCCCCGCTTGCCACAACTAGAGAAAGCCCTCGCACAGAAACGAAGACCCAACACAGCCAAAAATAAGTAAATAAATAAATAAAAAAAAAAAAAATTTAAAAAAAAAAAAAAAAAAAAAAAAAAAAAAATCTTGACTGTACGTTAGAATCATCTAGAGAGCTTTTTAAAATGCCGCCCCAGCCCCCAGAGATGCTGATTCAATTGGTCTGGGGTAGGGCCAGCCCATCAGCATTTTTTAAAGCTCCCCAAGGGATTTTGATGGACTGCTTGGGTTGAGAACCACTGCTCTGGAAGAAGCCCATAGTCTCAGTCTGATGCCAGCTTAGGTAACAGGTCAAGTGACTGGGAGTTGGTGGAGGTAGAGAGAGAGGAAGTAGCAAGAGATGGATGCTATGGAAAGCACACACTGGCCTATGTGAGCCAGGAGATCTAGGTCAAGGCCCTGTTTCTGCCACTGCTTTACTGTGTGTCCCTGGTTAAGTCCATGTCTTTCTCTGTGCTCCCATATTTCCACCAGTATAAAAAAAGAGTTGGATTTCTAAGTGTCCTTCCAACTTCTTCAACATTCTAGGAATTTACCAGGCAGGAGAAGGGAGTCGGGGATGCTTTGCTGCTGCTGTGTGGTCAAGGCTTGGCCCGCAGGGGATGCAAAAAAGCACTGCTAACCCAGCCCACTGGGAAGGGCTGGTCTCAGGGACCTGCCTATCCAGAGCTCAAATTGGAAGGCATACAAACTGTACTCAGGTCCTCCTCAATTGTGAACCCACTAGGTAGAGGCAGTGCCTAAGTGCAGGCTCCCGTTGATAGCATCACATACAAGTTTATTAATATTATTTGCAGTAGTAGTAGTAGTGATAATGATCTTAATTTGACATCTAGATTTCCCATCTCATAATAATGACAGCTCAAGTGTGTCTGCAGTAACATCCTAAGGAGCTTAAACCACTTCAACTGCATTCTCTTCTTCATTCTTATCATCTCCCCACTGGGAAGACAAAGGCCCAGGGAACCGAGGTAGAAGTGTACATGGTAATTCATATTTCAAGTCACTGTTTTCCAAGCTTGAGCCTGGCCGAGATTCTCAGCCCACACATTGGACTCTAAGAATGGCTTGCTGCCCAGTTGGGAAGGGAGCAAAGTGTCTTCTTCCACCTGCAATCTGTACCTCCTTTCCTAGCCAGTGTCCTCATACCTCCTGGCAGTTTCTTCATCCATTTCCCACCTCTCCCCCATAGCCCTACTCATGAACCACAACTACAGAACACAATCCATTCAATAACAATTTCACCATGAAACAACCACAACTCACAAGTAGGTCAATTACATAGACTGAAACCTTCTTGGGAAAGAGATCTTGCTTCCTCTTTCTCCTCAGTCCCCTACAGCTTAACACAGAACTGAGCAGTTCAGTGCATATCTTTCACAAGAGGCCAGTTGGCTCATCTGATAAAGTTGCCAGGGCTAATCAATCAAGGATTGTAAGAGCCCAGTGCAGTAGCCAGATATTCATTGATATTGTGAGTAGATATTTTGGAATACAGATCCAGAGCCTTGGCTTGCCACTGCAGGCTCTCCTTTTTCCTCTCCCACACAGTACACTCCAACCCGTGCCATAGAACTACTCCTGTCTGCTCCCCACATGGCTGCCATGACCTGGTGTCTCCTCTTCAGGTTCATTCTCCTCCTGATCCAGGTCTTCTCTACCAGCAGTATAATGTAGGAGGAGCAACACTCCACCTCCTCCACTACCCCCCACCCCACTTGGGCCCCCTCTGCCTGGAATGGCCTGACAGACTCTTATCAAGGCCAATACTACCCCATCCCTTCCTCATTGCTTCCTCATCACCACCAGCAAGCCTTCCCTACTCCCCCAGCCAGAAGAACTTTTAAATTCCCTGAGGCCTTTTGCTCCCCTCTCTCATGGCCCTTAGCATTTTCTATTCTACTTTTATAATTAATCCCCCAATAACCCTAAGACAGCTCATTTGCTGTAGGACCTTCAACAAGTCACTTAACCGCTCAAGCTTTAGTTACTCATCTGTAAAATGGAGATGACAATTCTCGCTCTAACCTCCTCCCAGATCACAAGATAACATATGTGAAAGCATATAGTACATAATCATAATGATAGTTAATAAATATTTATTAACTAATATTTACTAACTAATATTTATTAACTTTCATTATATGTTCCAGACACTGTTCTAAGTACTTCATATAGATTAATTCACTTAAACCACCAAGCAACCCTATGCAAAGCATACATTTATTATCCTGATTATGAGGAAACTGAGATACATAGAGAGATTAAGTAATTTGCACAAGGATATACAACTAGTAAATTGTAAAACTGGATTTGAACCTAGGCAGTCTAGTTTTTGAGTGCTCACTTGTATGACTTAGTAATACAACTCCAGTGCAGGCAACAAGATATTAATTTACATATACACACACAAATGCATACATACATATATATTCTTATATAATAAGTGTGATGCAATAGACAGGAAATGCAATAGAAATTTAGAAATTCAGAGGATAGATCGATGTGATTTAAAGCTGTTGAATAAAGTGTCATGGAAGATATAGTGACTTAAGCTAGGTCATGAAAGATGAATTGGAGCAAGGAGGGTATCAGAAGATGAGGGTTTAGTGTAGTCAAAAACCCAGAGTCAGAAGTATGTTTGAGGTACAGGGAGGAAAACAGTGAGGACACCAAGTTGGCTGGAGTTGGGGCATCATGGTAGCCAGACAGAGAAAGGATAGATGAACAGTGAAAGGAATGGTCTGGAAAAAAATAAACACGACCTGCTGAGCAAGAGCTATGTGGGGTTTAAATGTAATTCTCTCCAGGCCAACGAAACCAAATTTATATGCATGAAGATGGTCAGGGATGAGATATGAAGTGGATTCAAAAAAAGTGAGTCAGGGTGAAAGGTATACTGTAACAGAGATAAATGACAGTTAATATACTTGGAGTAAGAAGAAACCTGCACAATTATAGAATGAAGGAGCTATGGCTTAGTAGAAACATATGTGAGAGATACCTAGGAGTTTTAGACAACAATAAGTTTAATAGGTATCAAAGTTGTGATGTGCTGCCTTATTGGAAATCTTGAACTGAGTTGTCCAAAATGTACTGATCAGAACAAAGGAGGAGATATTTGTGATTTCTTCTGCTCTGAGCAGACTATGCCTGGAGGGATGCTGTGATTCCAGGGCCCCACACTCAAAGACCAACTGGAATGTGTCTAGAGGAGAGTAGAGTGAGGACAATTGAAATTATACCATATGAGCATCAGTGAAAGAAGACCTGTATATATTTATATGTGCAAAATATATATGTATTACACATACCTATATATGTATATGTCACATTTGTGTCATGATGTAAAATGTATATATATATATATATATATATATAAAACTAATCTATATTTTAAAATATACATATGATATTTACATATACCTTAAACAAATTTCATAAAACAGTAATTACTCCTACTCTGTGTGACAAACTGACATTTTCTAATGCACTGTATTTTTTTAAAATGCAGAATGTGAACTTACTAAATTAATTTCATGACCCACTAATGGGGTGTAATGCACACTTTGAAAAACACTGTAGTAGATAAATCTAGAGGTCTCCACATGCTCTAGGAGACCCTTCTGTATTGCTCATTGCTTGCTCCCTAGTCCAAAATGGTACCTGAATTATGGGCATGTCCCTGCTCTTCTTTCCTAGAGCAGGAGCTATAAGACTGCCCCCAGCAGGACAAAAGAGAAGGCCTGCCCACTCCAGGCTAGTTCTCAGATCCACTCTGCTGAGAGTAGTGGTGGTAATGCTTCAGGGAAGAGAGCTGACTGGCAGTTGGAAAGGTGGTGGGAACTGGCTGGCCCAGCTTCAATGTATGTCCAGTGTGGGGGGTGCCTAGGGGGCTTGCCAAGTCCATTCTGGTCATTTTACCATGATCCAAGGGGGTCAAGGACCAACCTGCTGCTAGTCATTTAGCTCAAATTGTGCTCTAACAGTGGACAAAGATATTGACTTTTCCCTTCTTCAAATAGAGGGCCTCCTTTGGCCCTTTTCCCAACTATGGGCTTCTCCAAGCCCCTTACTAATGGTAATGCATCCCTCCTCTTTCTGACAGAGCATGACATACTTGAATCCAGGCTCATTCTCTCCTATTTATAACACCAGGGAGGCTCAAGTACACCAAAAGCATTTGATCAGTGTGGCACATTTAACTGTCACATTCTCCATTTGTCCCATGACAGGTGTGGGACCCCCAGGGGGATGACATTTCAATGCAAATAGGCATACCACTATGAGAAATTCCCCCTCATACACATTCACACACTTCCTTTATAATCCCTTCTTGAGCTACTGGGCCCTGAGGATCCAGAGTTCTCCTTGCCTCATAGCTTATCCCCCCATCACTAACTATTTACTTTCCATGTCAATTTATAGCCAAGCCTACCAAAGTCTAGCCATGTGACATGGTCATTTTTTCCTTGCCTGGAAGAAAACATTGAAAATAAGAGGTGTCATTGGCAAAGTGCATTGCAAGTCTGAATAATCTCATAGAGTCATAGAATGAACAGCAGAACTGGAAGTTACCTCAGATATTATGCAGCCTAAATCTGATCTTTGATCATGGAGCCTAACTGTATATACGAGGGAAAGTGGGAGGTATGGGTGCTCAACTTTTCAATTTATTGATTACACTTTTTAGGCTGCATACATTCTTTGTCCAATGAACATGCTTTGCCTTTCCTCAGAAAACTGCCTCTACCTCCCCTCTGAAACTCACCATATACCCACATACCCACTGCCTAACCCCAACTCCAACCTGACTCATCACATTCAAAGCACATGCACAAAACAAACTGCCTTTCTACTGGTTACATATTTGGAATCAGAATCATAGATGTCAGGGATTGGAAGGTTTCTTAAAGGTTATCCTTAATAAACAGCATCTTTAAAGTGCATGTGCTTCATCCACAGAGCTCTATGGAAACCCAATCCTGAGGGACAAGAAAGGAAAGACTAACTAAGAGAGATTCTACCTTTTCCAGTTTTCTGCCTGGTTTCCTTTAATCCCAGGCAGGGATTTTTTTTTTTTTTTTTTTTTTTTAATGGCTGTGTTGGGTCTTCGTTTCTGTGCGAGGGCTTTCTCTAGTTGCGGCAAGTGGGGGCCACTTTTCATCGCGGTGCATGGGCCTCTCACTATCGCGGTCTCTCTTGTTGCAGAGCACAGGCTCCAGACGCGCAGGCTCAGCAATTGTGGCTCACGGGCCTAGTCGCTCCGCGGCATGTGGGATCTTCCCAGACCAGGGCTCAAACCCATGTCCCCTGCATTGGCAGGCAGATTCTCAACCACTGCGCCACCAGGGAAGCCGCAGGCAGGGATATATTTTATGGCTGTATATATTTTATGGCTGAATGAGACTTTCAAAACCAAGACAAGGATTTGTTCTGTCATGACCAAGACTCCCAGGTCTTCAGAAAACCTGTCCACCCCAACCACCACTAGAGCCCAGGGGATACCATTTGTGCAACTTACTTCTCGTGGGCCATCAAAGACAGTGTAGAAGGGGCAAAAAGTGGGGGACCTTGAATGTTGTGATTTTCACTCATAGAAGTGAGATCTAATCAGTAATCCTTATTGTCAGGGAGGGAGGCAGTGCCTTCTCTGAAATTGGCTTGGTCCAAAATCCAGAGTTTAGTTCTTTTTTCCCATCAGCATGAGCCAAATACTCTCTGATAACTAGATGGAGGTTTCTTTCACTTCTTGGAGGGGGGTGGGTTTGGGGGTTGGGGGGGTGGGAGGGGTGGGAGGGTGGGAGGGGCATTTGGTATTAGAGTTCAGATCACAGAGTCTTAAACTGCCAGAAATGGAAGATTCCCTAAGGAAACATTGAGTTCAGCATCCAATTCTATAGAGGGAGAGACTTAAGACCTAGAGAGAGGAAGGAATATGCCCAAGGTTAAAAGATGGGTTAGCGGCTGATCCAGGTCTCCTGACTCAGCTAGCACTATTTCCTTTGGTTTTTCAGTCTGTTTAGTCTTCATTTGTTCAGTCATTATTCATTCAACAAATATTTATTTAGTATCTATTATATGCCAGGCAGGCCTTGTGTTAGACCCTGAGGCATGCAATGGGACGTCCATAATTTCTCAATAGGAAGGGCATAAGGAAAGCAATTTGGCTGGAAGGAGGTGACTAAAGGACTTGTCTTGATGCTTGCTTGCATAGCAAGTGCATGAGTTTTACTTAGATTATCGATTTATTAATTATGGCTTTGGGAGATTCTAAAGTTTCCCAAGGTAGCCCTTGTTACTGTAACTGGTGGTAAAGGAAGTGTGGGCCTTCCTGGTAGACCATAGTGCCCTGTTACTCCCCAGTCGTATCAAGTGAACATAGCAGTGGTGAGGCTAGAACCCAGGTCTAATGACAGTCAGTGCTCCTTCTACCATACTCCCCTACCTAGCTTGACACTGAGCTCATCTCAGTGAACAAAAATGAGAACTACAAGTCAGCCCTGCCTTGCCCTCCACCAGCCATCTTTCCATTCTACTTCTTACCCTGGCCCTGAAGAACAGCAGGCCAAAGCTGTGGGCAGCCCTGAAGACTTAGAAAGGGTGAAACACAGTGCTGTGAGAGTGATAAGCACAGCTTAAGATGTGGACATGAAGGAACACCTCCCAGGGTTTGCCTCAATGCTGGGTAATTGACATTTGAGGCATTTTTCAAAGCATGCCATTACCCTTGCACTTAAGGCTGCCGCCGGCAATAGTGTGATGGGAATAAGGCCAAAATTCCCCGAGATAAACAAACAGACACTTAGCTCCAGCCCGAGCTTTAGGTAACCTGCTGCCACTAGACATTCCGGCTCCCTCAGCACAAGAACTGGGCTCCCAGCTCCCACACAGCTCTGGACAGATCTCTGGCAGCACACACACTTGAAACTTTGCAGCCATCCCTGCTTTCTGAAGGAAGGGGTCACTGTGGCTCCTGCCCCAACCTTTTATCCCTGGAAAAATGAAGGTGCAGAGGCTAAGATTGTGCAGCAATTTGAGAGTCTGTCTTCAAGGATAAAACTCAAGGACTTGGAGCCTCAGAGATGGATCTGACTTGGCCCCAGAGTCAAAGTATGCATAATTCCGGAGACACAGAAAGATAAGTAATGGCAGGATGCAGAAGAGTAATATGTGTGTTCTATACAAAGAGGGGATGGTAAGAACCAAGGCAGAAGGGCTCTGCCCTTATTTTTCTGTCTGGCCACTTTGCTGCAAGCCACTGACCCTCTGAGCCTCAATTTCAGCATCTAAAATCAAAATCAAAGGATTCAACCAAGCAATTCCCAAACCTGGCCTATTATCAGAATCGCCTGATGAGATTATTTAAAATACAATACAGGCTTTGGGGCCCCACCTCAGAAACTCTGATTCAGTAGATTTATCATGGGCCCCAGAGAAGCTGTATTTTTAACACATTACCTAGATAATTTTGATGGTCAGCCAGGGTTAGGAACCACTGGACTAGATGACTGCTGTGGTTCTTCTAGCCCCGACCTTCTATGAATCTAAGTTAAGTTTGGACCAAGTACTTTATCATGATTATCAGTGTCACCATCCAAAAAACCTTTATCATGCAACTACCTTCACATGACTCAGGTCTGGGCATTTCACATGGGGAGTTTGTGGGCCTCTCTGAAAACTCACAAAGATTGAAATTGACCACGTGTTCAGACCTAAAGGACATACCTATGGTCTCTTGAACATTGAAACTTTTATTTGAATAACTAAGTCAATAACTTAATAACCTTATTTAGGATGAGAAGGGCAAAAGCTTATTGAGGGGTGGCAAAGGGAGAGGTATTCAATTACATGTTGAGGCAGGACCGGGTGGGGAGGAATGCATTCTCTATTGCAGTTAGGTAACTCTGTCATTCTGTCATCCTCATCTTCTTCCGGGCCCCAGGCCAAAATCTGAACTTCAGACACTAAGAAAATAGACAGAGACCTTCATCTCTCTGGCATGACTGGAGGCAGGAGGCTGAATCCAAGGCATTAGGGAGAACTGTATCTGTAACAATGTCTTAGAATTCTCAAAGTTGAGAGGTTCTTTCTTCTAGATTAATTTTTTCTGCTGCAGGTTTACCTCACCAGTAATCTGGTCTTTGTATGAGAGGTAGGCAAGCTTAAATACCAATCCCTAGATAATTATATGTCAGAATCCACTTGAACCTGGGATGCAATCTGCTTGCTCCATCCAAAGTTGTCACTGAGCTGACAAGAGAGAAGCCTGTCCCCCCTGCCAACTTTTCTCACAAAGGGGAAAGAAAGCAGAGAATTGACTTAGGTTGAGTCTGGAAACTGGGGGTGGGGAGGCCAGGCTGCCCAAGGAAGGACAGGGAAGATGCCTAGGAAATTTACCCTGTCCAGCTGCCCCTGGAGTGCAGACAAGGCAAACCATCTTTGGGAATTCCAGACTAGGCCAGAGGATGGGTGAGAGTGTACGTCTACTCTGGAATTGAGAAACCTGATTGGTCCCAGGGGAAGAAGGCAGGGGGTGTGTAGAATCTTGGCCTCCACAACTAAAATCAGAGTCCACAGATAGGGCAAGGAAATGGGAGAGACATTTGCCAGCTGTCCAAGAGCAAAGTGAAGCTCAGGGGCTTCCTGTGGGATTTCTTAGACAGAGGGGCATGGTCAGCAGTCAAAGGAAAAGCCAAAAACTCTGACGACCGTGGCTGTTAAGAACAATGATTTGGAAAACAAATCCAAATACACCACACCTTTAAAGTAGCCTTGCAAATAAGGCCCGAGAAGTCAGCGGTGGATCCTGAAGTGACAGGCATGAAACATGCCCACAATGCATTAACCTTTCCCCCAAACATGCCCATGGTCTCCTACCTTTGGCCCTCATTTCTTTCAATACACATTTATCACACACTTACTATATATAGTGCATTGTGTTAGGTACTGGGATCACTACATCATTCTTTATAAATCACTGTACTCAATTGTATGTCTGTTCATACAGACATGAAACATGAGACTTCGTTCTCTAGCTCCCCTTGACCCTCTGATCATAGCACCTAGCAAATGTGATATATATAATGAAATAAAATAAGTCTTCTTGTAAGAACCCAAGCCAAATAGAGAAAGAGACGAAAAGGTAGTGCACAGTCAGTATCTTTTTGGTGCACTGCTTAACCTTTTTTAGGATTGCTTCCTGGTTTTATTTGATTCCTGGAGACTGATGGTTATCTTAATGGCTAATCCAGACTTCTCACCTCTCATATGCTTCCAGATGAACTTCCTACCCACCTCAACACACACACACACACACACACACACACACAACTTAAAACCTGCCAATTATCATCTACGTGCCCTTTACTTCACTTCTCTGAGCTTCAGTTTCCTCATCTGCAATAACAGGCTAACAATAACATCCTGAGACAAGCCACATCTTCCCAGATAGATTCCTCCTACTGGTTTGCATTGACTTGAGATTGCCACTGCTCTTATGGGTGAGATGAGAAAGCATTTCGGTGCAGAAAAGCCCAGCTAAGTTTGTCCCTGGGAGAAGAAAGAGGACCCTGTGGGAACATTGTGATTCTCTGCCAAAGACATAGAGATTCCAGGAACAGATGACTACCTAGTCTTCAGAGCAAACATCGGAGGGGGACAGGACATTAGCCAAGCTGGGTAACTTTGAATGTATGTGTATGGCAAGGCAGTCAGGGAATAGAGGGTATCAACAATAACAACTCCTCCTGTGCAAATAGCACTTTAGAGCTCTCCAAATATTTCCAGTTTATTCTCTCATTCTATCCTCAAAATAAGCAACAGAAATGTCCTAGATGTTTTTGCATACATATTTTTTCATTTAAATCCTGAGTCAAACCTTGAAAAACAGTTTGTTTTCTTCCTGTTCTACAAATGACGGAACTGAGGTTCAGGGCAATAAAGTACATTGTTCAAAGTCAACAGGGAGATAGTGGTGAAATTTGTGGATAGTAGTAGAACCCATGATTTCTGATTCCTTTCAGAGTGCTCCTTTCCCTGTAACAAATAACAAGGGTGAAGGAGTGAGGAGCAGGATATGGTGTCAGGAAAGCAAGGTTTGAAGAAGGAGGCAGTATAGAGAAGGCAGAGAGAGAGCATCAAGATGAAAGAAGGGGAATGGGAAGGTGTCTGAACCACAGCCCCTCCACCCATTGTAATTTCCCGAGTGCTGCTCAGGGCCCTCCTAAGGAAACACCCCTCCCCAGATGTTGCCTCCACAGGCAACTTGGCTCATGCCAGACCCTGGCCACCAGCCACATCCAGGTAGTCTCTGATTGTGTAGATAAGTACCACCTCCACCAGACCTTGACTAATATCACTCTGTGAGCCAAACTGCCTTCTTCTGCTCAAGGTTGAGAAAAGGATGGAAAATTCATCATCAGCTTCCAAGAGGAAAAGGTCTGATGGAGTAGTGGGGAAGGAAATATTCATCTCAGCCTACCAAGGGCTGTGGACAATGCAGAATCAAGGTTGATCTCTGTGTGGGTTAATATCCAAAATATAAAAACAGTTCATATAACTAAACATCAAAAAAGCAAACAATCTGATTAAAAGATGGGCAGAAGACCTGAATGGACATTTTTCCAAAGAAGATATACAGATGGCCAACAGGCACATGAAAAGATGCTCAACATCATTAATCATGAGAGAAATGCAAATTAAAACCACAATGAGATATAACCTCACACCTGTCAGAATGGCTATCATCAAAAAGAACCCGAATAACAAATGTTGGTGAGGACGTGGAGAAAAAGGAACCCTTGTACACTGTTGGTGGGAATGTAAATTGGTACAGCCACTGTGGAACAGTATGGACGCTTCTCAAAAAACTAAAAATAGAACTACTATGTGATCCAGCATTCCACTCCTGGATATATATCTGAAGAAAATGAAAACACTAAATTGAAAAGATACATGCACCTCAATGTTCACTGCAGCATTATTTACAATAGCCAAGATATAGAAGCAAGCTAAGTGTCCATCAACAGATGAATGGAAAAAGGTGTGGTGTATACACACACACACACACACACACACGTGCACACACAATGGAATACTACTCAGTCATAAAAAAGAATGAAATTTTGCCATTTGCAACAACGTGGATGGACTTAGAGGGTATTATGTTTAGTGAAATAAGTCAGATAGAGAAAGACAAGTACTGTATGATATCACTTATATGTGGAATCTAAAAAATACAACGAACTAGTGAATATAACAAAAAAGAAACTCACAGATGTAGAGAATGAACTAGTGGTTACCAGTGGATGGAAGGAAGGGGGAGGGGCAAGATAGGGGTAAGGAATTAAGAGGTAAAAATGACTATGTATAAAAATAAATAAATAAATAAATAAATAAAAATAAGCTACAGGGATGTATTGTACAACACAGGGAATATAGCCAATATTTTACAATAACTATAAACATAGTATAGCCTTTAAAAATTGAGTCACTATGTTGTACACCTGAAACTTATATAATATTATACATCAACTATGTGTCACTAAAAAAAGTTTTTTTAAAAGGTTGACCTCTGTCTGCAACTCCTAACTGTACCATAAACCCAGAGAAATGCGCACACAGACACGGACACAGTCACATAAGGCATGGAGGGAGCTTCTCTGGGCCCATTTTGCAGGATTTTCTCATTTGCCAATTTAAGGAGATATTTCCTGTTTTTCAAAGAGGGAAAGAATTACAGGGCCCAGGCCTAGAGCCCAGAGCAGCTTCTAGAGGTTGATACAGAAAGCACCTCACTTGGTACTTGGGGTCAGCAGTGGGGTAGCTGAGTCAGAGCTCCAGGCCAACAGACTAAGCTGATTGGGGGCCACTTGCTCACTCTTCCCTAGAGGGAAGGGGAGCATGACAGGGGAACACAGCAAAGTGACTCAAGGCTGCTTGACTTTGTGGGGAAGGGTTACCATAGAGTTGCTGACCTCTAAAATGTCAAAGCTGGAAGGAGCTTTAGGAATCATGTAGATGGGGAATCTGATATCCACAGTGGATCAGGGAAAACACCCTAGGCTTGGGAGTCAATAGGCTATACTAGTGCTATACTAGCACTAGACCTTGGATGAGTTACCTAGCATTTCTATTCCTCAATACCCTTATCTGTAAAAAAAGGGAGGAGTATCCTCCCCATAGGGCTATTTTGAGAATTAAGTGAGATAATGCATGGAAAAAATATTAGCCTAGTGCCTGGTGTGCAGTGGGTTCTCAATAATTTATTTTAAATGTAAATGGATTTCATACCATTAGTCAAGCAGAGTTGTATTTGAATTCTGATTCCCCTATTACTAGCTGTTTTACTTTAAGCAAGCTACTTTACCTCTTGGAGTTTCTTACTGAGATGAATCCTACTTCACAGGGCTGTTGTGAAGGTTCAAGGAGATAATTAATACATGTGAAAGTTTAGCATCGTACTAGGCATATAGTAAATGCTCAATAAATATTGACTGAGTCTGAACTGGCATATCACGACATGAGACCTGGGTTGTTTTCTCAGTTGTGCTGCAGCACCCCATACTCCTTTGCTTCATCCTTTGTTTGACTGGTCAGGCAAATGCATGCAGCCTGAACAGAGGTTCAAGAAAGCTGGATTTGTCCAGGTGAGGACTGAATCACGGTTTGGGGTTTGGGTTCATCAGCACTGGGCTAATGCACAGCTTGCACTTGCTCACTTGCACAGCTAACTCCTCAGCCACAGATGGAACAGGCTAGAGCTCATGAGAGAGTCACCCATCCTTCTCCTGGGGGCACAAATCCCCATTTCAACAGCCAACCCTAACACTCCTGGGGCCTCTCCAGCCATTTCCTTTGCCCAGAGCCCAAAGTGATGAGGGCAGGAGCCGAAAGGTCAGAGATTAGAAGGGGAGAGGCTTTCCTGTCTTATTGCTCGGTCTGGGGATACTTTCAGCCTATGTCTGGCCCACATCCTGTGAAGCCCTCTAGTGGGTCTTTACTATCCAGGTTTGTCTCCAAGGCAAACCTCATCTGTAGGTTGTATGTTTGGAGCTGGGAGGCTTTGTGTGATGTTCAAAACACTGGAAAGTTTCTATTACTTGAAAAGTTCCTTCAGGGAGGCAGGCTTAGAGAACTGGCCATCTGTCAAATCTTCCCCTTGCACTCAAATCTAGGCTTACAGGCACCTCAAGCTTACTCTCAAGCAGCTTCTTCCCAGACTTGCCAAGTGCCTGTTGTTTTCAGAAACCTTAAAGAAATAGCTAAGCTTTTACTCCAGTGCATGGATTGGCAGTTGGCTCCCAATCAGGATTTTGTGACTGTCGCTAATCTACCCCCAACCACTGACAAGAAAATAGTAAGAGTAAGTCTCATTACACATGCCTCAGTTTCCTCACGTGTAAAATGAGGTGGTGGTCTATGTGATTGCTCTCTGGAAGTTAAAAAGTTCACAACTTAATGAATCAGGGGGTCAGGCCTGGTGCTCATGTGCACACACACACACACACACACACACACGTGTACACACACCCTCATTTATCCTCACCACATCCATGTTCATACACTCACACGTCCATACACATGTACATGCCCATAGTTACACACAGTTACATATACTCATATTCCCACTCCCACTCATACATACTTTAAAAACTTTGACACAAATACATACACACAATACACAAAATTGCACGCACACACACAAACATACAATTTCTCCTCTTCTGAAGCTGACCAGGAAATAACATACTTGGGAAAGTGTTCCATTATATATTTATGGATGACAGCAAGAAAAGGAATTCATGTTCAGAATAAACAATCCTTAGTCTCAAGGCTGAATCTCCCTGCCTTGCTCCCCACTACCCAACCGCCCCCCTCACACACATTTTTCAAGTCATACTTGTGAGGAGCCCTTACAGTTTGCCCTTTCCTGGAAAACTAGAGCAATATGGCCTAAACCTAGAATGAAAATATATCTTGGTCTGCCTGGGACAATCTTAGTTTATGCCTGTTGTCCCACCAGGCTATTGAAATGGGAACTATTATTATTAATAATAATTAATATTATTAATGGTGTCCACTTTCATTCTTAAAAGTATCCCAGTTTGGAAAATAAATTATCTGATAGCCCTGCCTAAAGCTCTCCTCACCCTGGGCCATGGCTAAGCCACCTGGAATGAGGCCCATCACATCTGGCCTGGGCCTGCTCTCTTCCTGGGAACCCATCTTGCTCTTTAACCAAGCTTAACTTTTCAATTCTATCACTAGGGATGCTTCTTGGTGTTCCCACCCTGCATACAAACAAAACAGTTTACTAGATCACATCTAGGTGACTAAGGGGAGGCTGAGGTGCTTTGCCTTTCTAGTTGGCCTCAAAGTGGGCACTAATCCATCTCCTTTTGGTGTCACCCCATTTAATTCCGCAGCTATGTTCTTCCTGCTTATAATCCCGGAAACCCTAACTTTTTGTCTCCTTTCCTTTCCTTTCTCTTCCTTCCTCCCAAAGAGGAGAGCCTGATGAACCCAGGATCTCTCTGAATCCAATACACTCCATGCAAACACCATCCTCTACCCCACTACCGAGACAGAGAGAGAGAGAGAGAGAGAGAGGGGTGGGGGGGAGGGAGAGAGAGAGAAGGACCCGGGGAAGGGAGAAAGAGAGTGAAGAAGGAGGAGGAGGGGAAGGGGAAGAAGGGGAGGAGGAGGGGAAAGGAAAGGACAGGAGAGGGGAGATTGATTGATTCAACCTCATTTAGGCTTTGTGACTAAGTTTCATTAGGCTTGTTGCCTAATTTGTTTTAGCTTCAGGGCATGTGAGCCAGTGACTATTTTCATGGCTAGATTAACTGTGTTTTGAAATAAATATGAAAAAGCTGTCAAACATGGATATCAATATATTGTGCAGAATAGAGTGCTATTCACAGAGCATACTCTGGATACCACATACTACAGCTTGAATTGTGGCAGCAGCTGTGCTAATCTGCAAACAAAATGGAAGCAAGGAAGAGGCCCCAGCAAGGGCAAAAGGGACATTATCAGTATGAAATGGGGGGATTAACAAACAGGACCTTTCTCAGACCCTTAGAAAACTGAATGGTCTGGGGGGAAGCTGAAGGGTATGGTATGCTCACCTGTACAGCTATGGGGCTGTACATATATGTACATATGCATGTCAAAACATACATAGATACATACACATCTGCCTGTGTGTGGATATATATGTGAGAGAAAGAGAAAGAGGCTATCAACATAGATAAATGTGTATCTGTGTGACTATGGGTATGTGCTTTTAGTTGCCTATGTCATGATTATGTGTATAGTTTTGTACACACAAGTGGTTGCTTATACATATGTGCGTCTTTGGTGATGCCTCAATCCAGCTCTACATGCATGAGTATATGTGCAAATCTATAGATAAACTTATGTACCTGGCAGTCATGATGATAATTCATATGTAAGGCTCAAATCAGTATTCAAAGGACTGTCACATCCATCCTCTCATTTGAACCTCATCGCAAGACAGAGATTATTACTCTCCCCCCCCACCCACCATTTTACAGATAGGTAAAGTGAGGCTCAGAGAGGCCAAATGACTTGGCCATGGGTTGCAGATTAGGTAAATGGCAAAGTCAGGACTCTAATGTTGGTCTATCTGATGTCAGATCCTGTTCCTTACCCTATACCACACAGCACAAGGAGAAATGACGCAAAAGGGACTTGAACTTCAGGGTCTTCTTTACGCCCTCCCATTCCAAAGCAATCTTTTCTGTTAGTGCTGAAACAAATTCCATGAAAAGGAAGAGGGCTCCAGGACCTGTGCTATTCTCTGTTGAGCCATGGTCTGGAGACTGGCCTGCAAGTTGCTGGTCCTGCCTGGAGATGTGGCCAAATCCATTCATGGGACACAGATAAGCCATGGTCCCCTTGAGCAGGTATTCACTGGTGACATCCTGGAGCCCAAGGGGAGACTTCCAGGGGTTAGGAGTCAGAACAATAGGTTTGTTCCTTCCCTATTCTCTCCGCTGGCTGTCTGTCTTTCTCTTCCTAAGAGCCTCAGGCTCTCAACATCTGGTCTGACCGGTTCTACTGAGCCTTCCATGTTTGAGATATACTGTGAGGAGGGCAGGGAGCACAGGCTCGGCTAAGCCTGAATGTGAGTGGTGCCATCCCAGGGCAAAGCAGCAAATGAACCTGTTTGGGGTCCTGCTAACTTCCTTTACCCTGGCCACCAGGTCCCTCCAGCTGGTTGACCCGAAGATTTAAGGAAAACTTGCTTTTGGCTAGTCTTCCCATAGGCAAAATCTAGGTCAAAGCAAAAAACCACTGTGGCTCTTGGAACACACACAACTTTCCTGTTGTTCACCATTTGGATGATTAGAACCTGGTCAAGGTTAATAGAGATAATGATAGTAACTCCAAATCTTCAGGATCACTAATTTGAAATCCTTGGAGAAGTCAGGGCTCAGGGAAAGGGGGGATGGTCTCCTAGTCATCTGCAGGCAGGAGATCCTCACCATTCCCCATCTCTATTATGACTGTACTCAGTCATCCCAACTGGTCACCAGAATTTTAACTTGCTAATATTTACAGCCTCCCATAGGGGGCCCTTACTGGGACTTCCTGGCATTTGTCCTCCCCTCCCCCACCCCAGAAGATGAACCCTCCTTCCAGGTAATAGGATGGGAGGTTCCAATGGGCAAGGAGGTCAAGGGGCTTGGCAGGATAAGCTCTTAGGAGGCAGGACACAGAGCACCATGTTGTAGATAGAGCTGTTTGGGTTCAAAATTGTTGTATGTGTATGTGTAGACCACTCACAGTCATTGGTTCCCTCCAGAATTTAGGGAGGAGCTTATAGGCTGATGTGGCCAGTGCAGGATTACCCAACAGGTGGACTAAGTATGAGTTTAGGGCATCAATGAAGCAAGGGCACCCCAAAATGAAAAAATTACATATTTAATGAATTGTTTCAGAATTCAGCAGTTGGAAAAACAGTGCTGCAAGCCTCTAAAGGTATTAATCTGGTCCTGGGAATGACCAACATCAGAGACGCCTAGATGGTATCTTGAGAAGGCACCTTTACCTGCAAAATTCCTGAATGAGTAATGCTAAACTCCCTTGGGCTCACTTGGGGTTACATTAGCTTACTAGACAGATAACAAGAAGAGCAAATGCTTATATGTGCCGGTAAAAGTACTTACTATGTGCCAGACACTGTTCTGAGATATATATAACTCACTTAACAACCCTACTGGTAAGTACTCTTGTTATCCTCCCTTACGCATGACGAACTAGTGGCACAGAGAGGTTAAGTACCTTGCCTAAGGACACACAGCTGGTAAATGGTGGAGCCAGGAATTACCCAGGCAGTTTGGCTCCAGGGTCAGTCAGTGCTCACTCAAGAGGACTCCAAGAAAGGAGGACTCTCAGTGGTACTTTTCCCATAAGACACGAACTCCCTTTTAAAAAAATAAAGCTAAGATTTTAAAAAAGTGATCTTAAAGTAGAGAATATTCAGGAAAGATGTCCAGGCATGTTGACTCAGCATATCATAATCTGTCCCACCAAATCTCAGTTTCACATTGAGGTACTTGCTCACTTGTGCACACATGCTCTCTCTTTGCCTCTCTTGGGTGGAATTCTTCAAGGAGATAGGATAGAGACCATGGGATAGCTACCATTTCCAAAACTCATCTTTCCTCAAATCAGGGAGGATCAGTTTTCAATTTTCATCAGAGAAGTTGTTCTCTTACACTCACTGTCTCACCATTCCTTATAACCTCTGACCCCTTGCCAGGAAGCACCCAAGACCTCTTTGGTTTATAGAAACCGTTGGTTCTAAGCACCACTAAGTTTCTAGGAGGTCCAGCGTTTTCATTGCTTAAGTGGAGAAATCAAGGCCCAGAAAGGGGAAGGGACTTGTCAAGGTCACAAAGACAGTAGCAGAGCCAGAAGCAGAAATTGGCTCTCCTGACTCCCAGTCCAGGGCTCTTTCTTGATCCCAGCCAGCAGGCCTTAGCTATGCCCAGATCCTTCCTTCCATGACACTTATTGCTGTCCCCCTTAGCTTTTTGACTCTCAATTTGTTTCAGGCTGCTATCAAGTTTAGGAAAAACTGTTCCAGGTTTCAGGGAGCTCCTACATCTCTGCCCCCATGAAACATGGAATTGGGAGACCTGGTTTCTAGTCTCAGCTCTGCTACATATTAAGTATATGAGACGTTGGGCCACTCACTTGCCCTCAGTCTGCTCTCCATTTTCTGCAACTGTAAAATGGGAATATGGTTCTCTACACAGCCCTTCCCTGCCATGAACTTTTCCTTAACTAACACAAACCACATTGACTTTTCATTTTCCAGAACCCCTCAACATACCACTTGTTGTGATCAAAGAAGTTGGCACACAATGAGATTCAACTGAGTATTTTATTTCATAACTGTCTCTGTTGCAAGGATAAACATCAATTAAGATGTAAACTACAAATGTACCACACACAGAAGGGATTATTATCACTCAATTGTCTCCCCCTCTTCTGGGGCTCATAGCATCAGACCTGTTTGGGACTCAGGGTGAGGGGCTGAGAGCTGCTGCCACTTCTGCTCTCAGGCCCTTTATCCCTCTTCTTGGACCTCATACCCTTTTCTCTAAATGTCCTCAGTATTTTCCTCTCCTCCTTCCCTTCCACTCCACTCCACCTGCTGGGTCAGGGACTTCCAGAGGGCAAAGACCCAGACATTGAGTAACAACCAAACTATCCAATTCTCAACCTTCAGCCGACCACTGCCCAATTCATAGGCTCCTCTCCACTTAGCTAAGTCCCTTTTCAAGTTACAACTCTACCAGCAAAACTTCATTGATTCCTCTGGCCCTCACATTCGTCTCTCCTTTTCCACATCACCACACCAAAATTGCATTCAATTTTATATATACATAATTTTGCTACCTAGCAGTGATCTGTGGTTGTTTGGTATGTTATGTCTTCTCAAAGAAATTATAAACTTCTTGAGGAACACCTGTCCTTCTCTTGTTCATCCAAGGTCCAGCCTCCTAACACATAATAAACACCTATTGACTTGAATTGAACCAACATCAATTGAATTGAAGATGGAGAGTATGGGGAAGGCTTGTGAGCAAGGAGTGAACTATTTACTGAACACTTAGTATGTGTTAGGCTGTATGCTAGATGCTTTATATGCCTCCTCTCATTTACTCTCCACACCAATAATGACAGATGTTATTATTATCCCTATTTTACACATGAGAAAACTCAGACTTCAAGAAGTTAAAACCTTTGTCAAGGCCAGCCATATGGTGAGTATTTGAATCTAGTGCTGTTTGATTCCAAAGCCTATATTCAAAGAGTGGCTACAGCTTGAATGCTTATTAGCAAAGTGCTGAATAAGTAAATTATGACATACCCATATAATGGAACACTGTGCAGTTATAAAAAAAAAGAGTGAGGATTTTATACACTTAATGTGTAATAATATCCAAGATATATTTTGAAGTATAAAAGGCAAGGTGGAGGATAATGGGAATTAAAGGCTACCATTGTGTTTTTAAAATAGGATGTATACACACATACACAAATGCTTGTACATATACAGAATATCTCTGGAAGGACACCCCAGATAACACTGGTGGCCTCTAGGGAGGGGAACAAGGTAGGCACAAGATAGTGTAGGAGAGACGCTTTTTACCATCATACCTCTTGAATTCTGTCTCAGATTAAATAAATAAAATTACATTTATTACAACACAATACAATCTCTTTCCACAAAGTAGTGCCTGGGGATTAACTTTAGAAAAGTTCAGGGAAAGATGAAGGGGGCAGGATGCCAGTTATTGAACTGGGGAACCCCCAAGGTGCCAAAAGGCCCACCCCTTACACCCATTCCCCAACTCCTCTTATAAACCAACCTTCACTACAATCATCTACCTATAATACTGATTGAGGTTACATCTTTCCAGATCTCAGTTCTCTCCCTGTAAAATGGGAACCAAATGGTTAGGAATAGGTAGTCTCTAAAATGCCTTCCAGTTCACACATTTAAATAACTGAAAGTCAGGATGGTATGTCCTAGTATATTTGAAATATTAGTCTCAAAGAAGGACTTGGGGATTTTGTTTTGTTGTTTACAACAAGAAAGAAAAACATTTTCATTGTGAAATGGTATAAACATTTGTCTACTAAATGGTATTAATGGAGGCTCCATAAGTGTTCACTGAAATGCTGTTCAAAACTGCTATTGCAGAGAAACCAAGATGGAGGAGGAGTAGGAGGACGTGGACGTCATCTTTACACAAATGCATCAAGAATACATCTACAGATGGAACAATTCTCACAGAACACCAGCTGAAAACTAGCAGAAGACCTTGGACAATGGAAAGGACAATAAAGATCCTCGCATAACCAGGTAGGACAAAAGAAAGAAGGAAGAAAGAAGAAGAGAGGAAGCAGTAAGGGATCTGCACCCCTGGGGGGTAGCTGAAACAGAGGAGAGGTTCCCACATCTGGGGAAGCCCCCTCACCAATGGGGAAATCAGTCGGGACAGAAGGGGAGCATCTGAGGCTGTAAGAGGAGGATGAAATGGCCAGTCTGTGGCAGACAGGACAGAGTGAGACCTACACAGACAGTCCGTGCCACAGCCCTGTGCACCCCAGACTGGAACGTGTGTCCACCAGTGCACACAGGGGCTGAGAGCTGGAACGTGGGAATTGGAGAGCAAACCCGGGGGGAGGACTGCAGTTGGCTGTGAGGAGACAGCCTGAGGGGACCGGAGGGAGGAAATCCATAACTAGGAATGCTTGTGGAGGAAACCCAGACTGCCACAGAAGCAAGGCGCCACTGTTGAGTGATGTGCAGGGGGTGGAGCCGCCATTGCAACCTCTCTCTCCCCACGCGCCAGCCCCCAGCCCTGCCAGGTGCTAGGAAAATCCCCCACCAGGGCTAACTTTCTCGCACCTGCCACCAGGCACTGAGAAAAGTCCCCACCAGGGCTGACCTTCTCACACCTGATGTCAGGTGCTAGGAAAGGCTCCCACTAAGGCCAGATCTCTCATGCCCATGGTCACCAGCTTCCCCACACACCTGTTGCTGCCAGGGCCCCTGTGACCCAGGCATTTCATGCCATCTCCATGCCCTGTCCTCACCAGGGCAGACCCAAGTGCTCCAGGACAGCCTCAGGAGCAGAGTCCTGTGGGTGGCCCACACGCAGAGGTGGGGCCATAGCTGATCCCCAGGGCGGGGCGACTAGGAAGAGGAACGAAAATCTTTCCATGCGGTAGCACAAGCTGCAGATTAAATCCCCACGATCGGCTTGGTAATATCTTGCATCTATGGAATATCTGAATGGACAATGAGTGGTCCCAAAACTGAAACCAGTCTAGCCCTAGCAGCTATGGACTTTGGGGACTAGTATATGCAGGAGTTATGCCAGGTCAGAGTCTGAGCTGCCCCCACAGTGCCCACAAAGGGACCAGAGACCTACCTAGAGGTTTTGGAGGGCTTCCTGGGGAGGTGGAGGTTGACTGTGACTCACGGTGGGGCAAGGACACTGACAGCTGAAACCCCAGGAAAATATAATTATTACTATTTCTTTTTATGTTTTGTCTTGTTATGTTGTTGTTTTTTATTATTTTTTTAAATTTTAGTTTTTTAAATTTTTAATATATTTTTTATTTTTTTATATTTCTATGTCTATGTTGCTTCTTTTGTTGTTCTGTATTTTTTCCTTGTTTTTTTAACTTCCTTTGTTCTATTTTGTTTAGCTTTTTTTCCTTTGTTCTATTTGTTCTTACCTTTTTTTAATCTTTTTTTTGTGCTTGTACTGTTTTCTTTGCTGTTTCCTTCAGTTGCCATTGTGCTTTTGTTTTGTTTTTTATTTTTTGTTTTTGTTAGTTTTGTTTTTAATTGTTTGATTTCATTTTGGGATTCTTTTGTTTGTCTGGTTATTCTCTTGTTTTTTGTTTTCTCTGTTTTTGTTTCTTATCGTGTGTGTGTGTGTTTGTTTTTGTTTGTTTGTCTGTTTCTGTTTGTTAGGTTTTGCTTTTACCTTTGTCTGGGGTTCTGTTTGTCTGTTCATTTGATTGTCTGTGTTTAATTGTTGCTGTCACTGTTTGCTTGATTTTGTCTTTGCTATTGTCTTGGGTTTTGTATGTCTGTTTGTTTTCATCGTGCCCTTTTTTTCCTTTTATTTTTTTGCCATTTCTGCCAAGCCGTGTGGCTTGCAGGGTTTTGGTTCCCAGGCCAGGGGTTGGGCTTGAGCCTCTGGGGTAGGAGTGCCGAGTCCAGGATGCTGGAACACCAGAGAATTCCTGACCCCAGGGAATGTTAATCAGTGAGAACTCTCCCAGAGGTCTCCATCTCAACTCCAAGACCCAGTTCCACTCAACTGCCTGCAGGTTTCAGTGCTGAATGCCGCACGCCAAATGACAAGCGAGACAAGAACACAAACCCAACAATCAGCAGACAGGCTGCTTAAAGTGATATTAAGCCCACAGACACCCCAAGACACACAACCTGATGCAGCTCTGCCCATAAGAGGCCAAAGGTCCAGCGCCACACACCAGAATGCAGGCACCAGTCCCTCCCACCAGGAAGCCTACACAAGCCACTGGAACAACCTCATCCAATGGGGGCAGACACCAGAAGCAAGAGGAATTATGACCCTACAGCCTGCAGAGAGGAGATCTCAAACACAGAAAGTTAGACAAAATGAGAAGACAGAGAAATATGTTGCAGACGAAGGAACAAGGTAAAAACCCATAAGACCAAATAAATAAAGAGGAAATAGGCAGTCTACCTAAAAAAGAATTCAGAGTAATGACAGTACAGATGATCCAAAATCTTGGAAATAGAATGGAGAAAACAGAAGAAAAGTTTAATAAGGACCTAGAAGAACTAAAGAACAAACTGTGATGAACAACACAATAAGTGAAATTAAAAATACACCAAAAGGGCTGTCCTTTGGTCTTTTTTAAGGTTTCCTTTGCTGTGCAAAAGCTTTTAAGTTTCATTAGGTCCCATTTGTTTATTTTTATTATTTCCATTTCTCTAGGAGGTGGGACAAAAAGGATCTTGCTGTGATTTATGTCATAGAGTGTTCTACCTATGTTTTACTCTAAGAGTTTTATAGTGTCTGGCCTTACATTTAGGTCTTTAATCCATTTTGAGTTTACTTTTGTGTATGGTGTTAGGGAGTGCTCTAATTTCATTCTTTTACAAGTAGCTGTCCAGTTTGACCAGCACCACTTGTTGAAGAAGCTATCTTTTCTCCATTGTATATTCTTGCCTCCTTTATAAAAGATAAGGTGACCATATGTGCATGGATTTATCTCTGGGTTTCTATCCTATTCCACTGATCTATATTTCTGTTTTTGTGTCAGTACCATACTGTCTTGATTACTGTAGCTTTGTAGTATAGTCTGAACTCAGGGAGCCTGATTCCTCCAGCTCCGTTTTTCTTTCTCAAAATTCCTTTGGCTATTTGGGGTCTTTTGTGTTTCCATACAAATTGTGAAATTTTTTCTTCTAGTTCTGTGGAAAATGCCATTGGTAGTTTGATAGGGATTGCACTGAGTCTGTAGATTTCTTTGAGTAGTATAGTCATTTTCACAATGTTGATTCTTCCAATCCAAGAACATGGTATGTCTCTCCATCTGTTTGTATCATCTTTAATTTCTTTCATCAGTATCTTACAGTTTTCTGCATACAGGTCTTTTGTCTCCTTAGGTAGGTTTATTCCTTGGTATTTTATTCTTTTTGTTGAAAAGGTAAATAGGAGTGTTTCCTTAATTTCTCTTTCAGATTTTTCATCCTTAGTATACAGGACTGCACGAGATTTCTGTGCATTAATTTTGTACCCTGCTACACTACCAAATTCATTTATTAGCTCTAGTAGTTTTCTGGTAGCATGTTTAGGATTCTCTATGTATAGAAGCATGTCATCTGCAAACAGTGACAGATTTATTTCTTCTTTTGAATTGGATTCCTTTTATTTCCTTTTCTTCTCTGATTGCTGTGGCTAAAACTTCCAAAACTAAGTTGAGTAAGAGTGGTGAGAGTGGGCAACCTTGTCTTGTTCCTGATCTTAGAGTAAATGGTTTCAGCTTTTCACCATTGAGAATGACGTTGGCTGTGGGTCTGTCATATATGGGCTTTATTACGTTGAGGTAGGTTCCCTCTATGCCCACTTTCTGGAGAGCTTTTATCATAAATTGGTGTTGAACTTTGTCAAAAGCTTTTTCTGCATGTATTGAGATGATCATATGGTTTTTATTCTTCAATTTGTTAATATGGTGTATCACATTGATTGATTTGCATATATTGAAGAATCCTTGCATCACTGGGATAAACCCCACTTGATCATGGTGTATGATCCTTTTAATGTGCTGTTGGATTCTGTTTGGTAATATTTTGTTGAGGATATTTGCATCTATGTTCATCAGTGATATTGGCCTGTAGTTTTCTTTCTTTGTGACATCTTTGTCTGGTTTTGGTATCAGGGTGACGGTGGCCTTGTAGAATGAGTTTGGGAGTGTTCCTCCCTCTGCTATATTTTGGAAGAGTTTGAGAAGGATAGGTGTCAGCACTTCTCTAAATGTTTGATAGAATTAGCCTGTGAAGCCATCTGGTGCTGGGCTTTTGTTTGTTGGAAGATTTTTAATCACAGTTTCAATATCAGTACTTGTGATTGGTCTGTTTATATTTTCTATTTCTTTCTGGTTCAGTCTTGGAAGGTTGTGCTTTTCTAAGAATTTGTCCACTTCTTCCAGGTTGTCCATTATATTGGCATATAGTTGCTTGCAGTAATCTCTAACGATCCTTTGTATTTCTGCAGTGTCAGCTGTTACTTCTCCTTTTTCATTTCTAATTCTGTTGATTTGAGTCTTCTCCCTTTTTTTCTTGATGAGTCTGGCTAATGGTTTATCAATTTTGTTTATCCTCTCAAAGAACCAGCTTTTAGTTTTATTGATCTTTGCTATTGTTTCATTTATTTTTCATTTATTTCTGATCTGATCTTTATGATTTCTTTCCTTCTGCTAACTTTGGTTTTTTGTTTGGTTGCTTCTTTTTCTTTCTCTGATTGCTTTAGGTATAAGTTTAGGTTGTTTATTTGAGATTTTTCTTATTTCTTGAGGTAGGATTGTATTGTTATAGACTTCCCTCTGAGAACTGCTTTTGTTGCATCCATAGGTTTTGGGTCGTCGTGTTTTCGTTGCCATTTGTTTCTAGGTATTTTTTGATTTCCACTTTGATTTCTTCAGTGATCTCTTTGTTATTTAGTAGCATATTGTTTAGCCTCCATGTGTTTGTATTTTATAGTTTTTTCCTGCAATTGATATTTATTCTCATAGTGTTGTGGTCGGAAAAGGTACTTGATACAGTTTCAATTTCCTTAAATTTACCAAGGCTTGATTTGTGACCCAAGATATTTTCAAATGAAGCAACTGACAAAGGATTAATCTCCAAAATATACAAGCAGCTCATGCAGCTCAATATCAAAAAAACAAACAACCCAATCCAAAAATGGGCAGAAGACCTAAATAGACATTTCTCCAAAGAAGATATACAGATTGCCAACAAACACATGAAAGGATGCTCAACATCACTAATCATTAGAGAAATGCAAGTCAAAACTATAATGAGGTATCACCTCACACCGGTCAGAATGGCCATCATCAAAAAATCTACAAACAATAAACGCTGGAGAGGGTGTGAAGAAAAGGGAAGCCTCTTGCACTGTTGGTGGGAACGTAAATTGATACAGCCACTATGGAGAACAGTATGGAGGTTCCTTAAAAAACTAAAAATAGAAGTACCATGTGACCTGCAATCCCAGTCCTGGGCAAATACCCTGAGAAAACCATAATTCAAAAAGAGTCATGTACCACCATAACATTCATTGCAGCTCTATTTACAATACTCAGGACATGGAAGCAACCTAAGTGTCCACTGACAGATGAATGGATAAAGAAGATGTGACACATATATACAACAGAATATTACTCAGCCATAAAAAGAAACGAAATTGAGTTATTTGTAGTGAGTTGGATGGACCTAGAGTCTGTCATACAGAGTGAAGTAAGTCAGAAAGAGAAAAACAAATACCATAGGCTAACACATATATACGGAATCTAAAAAAAAAAAAAGGTTATGAAGAACCTAGGGGCAGGACAGGAATAAAGACGCAGACCTACTAGAGCATGGACTTGAGGACATGGGGAGGGGGAAGGGTAAGCTGGGACGAAATGAGAGAGTAGCATTGACATATATACACTACCAAATGTAAAATAGATAACTAGTGGGAAGCAGCTGCATAGCACAGGGAGATCAGCTTGGTGACTTATGACCACCTAGAGGGGTGGGTTAGGGAGGGTGGGAGGGAGACGCAAGAGGGAGGGTATATGGGGATATATGTATACATGTAGCTGATTCACTTTGTTATACAGCAGAAACTAATGCAACATTGGAAAGCAATTAAACTCCAATAAAGATGTTTAAAAAATACACTATAAGGAATCAATAGCAGAATAACTGAGGCAGAAGAACAGTTAAGTGAGTTGGAAGATAGAATGGTGGAAATCACTGCCACAGAGCAGAATAAAGAATAAAGAATGAAAAGAATTGAGGACCATCTCAGAGACCTCTGGGACAACATTAAACACACCAACATTCAAATTATAGGGGTTCCAGAAAAAAAAGAGAAATAGAAAGGGTCTTTGAAAATATTTGAAGAGTTTATAGTCGAAAACTTCCCTAACATGGGAAAGGAAATAGTAAGTCAAGTCCAGGAAGTGTAGAGAGTCCCATACAGGATAAAACCAAGAAGAAACAATGCTGAGACACATATTAATCAAACTATCAAAAATTAAATACAAAGAAAAAATATTAAAAGAAGCAAGGGAAACCAACATATAACATACAAGAGAACACCCAGAAGGTTATCAGCTGATCTTTCAGCAGAAACTCTACAGGCCAGAGGAGTGGCAGGATATATTTAAAGTCATGAAAAGGAAAAATCTACAACCAAGATTACTCTACCCAGCAAGGATCTCATTCAGATTCAATGGAGAAATCAAAAGTTTTACAGGCAAGCAAAAGCTAAGAGAATACAGCACCACCAGACCAGCTTTGCAACAAATGCTAAAATAACTTCTCTAGTCAGGAAACACAAGTGAAGAAAAGGACCTACAAAAAGAAACCCAAGGGCTTCCCTGGTGGCGCAGTGGTTGAGAATCTGCCTGCCAATGCAGGGGACACGGGTTCGAGCCCTGGTCTGGGAAGATCCCACATGCCGCGGAGCAACTGGGCCCGTGAGCCACAACTACTGAGCCTGCGCGTCTGGAGCCTGTGCTCTGCAACAAGAGAGCCCACGATAGTGAGAGGCCCGCGCACCACGATGAAGAGTGGCCCCCGCTTGCCACAACTAGAGAAAGCCCTCGCACAGAAACAAAGACCCAACACAGTCAAAAATAAATAAATAAATAAATAAATAAATAAATAAAAAAAAAAAAAAAAAAAAAAAAAACCCAAAACAATTAAGAAAATGGTAATAGGAACAAACATATCAATAATTACCTTAAATGTAAATGGATTAAAGGCTCCAACCAAAAGACACAGACTGGCTTAATGAATACAAAAACAAGACCTGTATATATGTTGTCTATAAGAGATCCACTTCAGACCTGGGAACACATACAGACTGAAAGTGAGGGGATGGCAAAAGATATTCCATGCAAGTGGAAATCAAAAGAGAGTTGGAGTAGCAATACACATATCAGATAAAATAGACTTTAAAATAAAGAGTGTCACAAGAGACAAGGAAGGATACTACATAATGAACAAGGGATCAATCCAAGAAGAAGATATAAAAATTGTAAATATTTATGCACCCAACATAGGAGCACCTCAATACATAAGGCAAATGCTAATAGCCATAAAATGGGAAATCGACAGTACCACAATAATAGTGGGGGACTTTAACTCTCCAATTACACCAATGGATAGATCATGCAGACAGAAAATTAATAAGGAAACACAAGCCTTAAATGACACATTAGACCAGATAGACTTAATTGATATTTCTGGGACATTCCATCCGAAAGCAACAGAATACAGTTTCTTCTCAAGTGCGCATGGAACATTCTACAGGGTAGATCACATCTTGGGTCTCAAAGCAAGCATCAGTAATTTAAGAAAATTGAAATCATATCAAGCATCTTTTCCAACCACAATGTTATGAGACTAGAAATCAATTACAGGAAAAAAAACTCTAAAAAACACAAACACATGGAGGCTAAACAATACGTTATTAAATAACGAAGAGCTCACTGAAGCTATCAAAGAGGAAATCAAAAAATACCTAGAAGCAAATGACAATGAAAACACGACAACCCGAAACCTATAGGATTCAGCAAAAGCAGTCCTAAGAAGGAAGTTTAAACCAATACAATCCTACGTCAAGAAACAAGAAAAATCTCAAATAAATAACCTAACCTTAAACCTAAAGCAACTAGAGAAAGAAGACCAAATAAAACCCAAAGTTATTAGAAGAAATCATAAAGATCATAGCAGAAATAAATGAAATAGAAACAAAGAAAACAATAGCAAAGATCAATAAAACTAAAAGCTGGGTCTTTGAGAAGATACACAAAATTGATAAACCTTTAGCTAGACTCATCAAGATAAAAAGGGAGATTTTAATTTCAATAAAATTAGAAATGAAACTAAATGAAATTAGAAACGAAATTAGAAACGAAAAAGAAGTTACAACTGACACCACAGAAATACAAAGGATCATAAGAGACTCTTACGGGCGACTATATGCCTATAAAATGGACAACCTGGGAGAAATGGACAAATTCTTAGAAATGTACAACCTTCCAATACTGAACCAGGAAGAAACAGAAAATATGAACAGACCAATCACAAGTAATGAAATTGAAACTGTGATTAAAAACCTTCCAACAGGGCTTCCCTGGTGGCGCAGTGGTTGAGAATCTGCCTGCCAATGCAGGGGACACGGGTTCGAGCCCTGGTCTGGGAAGATCCCACATGCCACGGAGCAACTGGGCCCGTGAGCCACAATTACTGAGCCTGCGCGTCTGGAGCCTGTGCTCCGCAACAAGAGAGGCCGCGATGGTGAGAGGCCCGCGCACCGCGATGAAGAGTGGTCCCCACTTGCCGCAACTAGAGAAAGCCCTTGCACAGAAACGAAGACTCAACACAGTCATAAATAAATAAATAAAAGAACGTGAATTTCTTTAAAAAAAAAAAAAAAAAAACCTTCCAACAAACAAAAGTCCAGGACCAGATGGCTTCACCAGCGAATTTTATCAAACGTTTAGAGAAGAGCTAATACCTATCCTTCTCAAGCTCTTCCAAAAAATTGCAGAGGGAGGAACATTCCCAAACTCATTCTACAAGGCCACCATCACCCTGATACCAGAACCAGACAAAGATGTCACAAAAAAGAAAACTACAGGCCAATTTCACTGATGAACATAGACGCAAAAATCCTCAACATAACACTAGCAAAGAGAATCCAACAACACATTAAAAGGATCATACACCATGATCAAGTGGGATTTATCCCAGGGATGCAAGGAATTTTTAATATTTGCAAATAAATCAGTGTGATACACCACATCAACAAATTGAAGAACAAAAACCATATGATCATCTCAATAGATGCAGAAAAAGCTTTTGACAAAATTCAACACCCATTTATGATAAAAACTCTCCAGAAAGTGGGCATACAGGGAACCTACCTCAATATAATAAAGGCTATATATGACCAAACCCACAGCAAACATTATTCTCAATGGTGAAAAACTGAAAGCATTTCCTCTAAAATCAGGAACAAGACAAGGGTCCCTACTTTTGCCACTATTATTCAACATAGTTTTGGAAGTCATAGCCATGGTAATTAGAGAAGAAAAAGAAATAAAAGGAATCCAAATTGGCAAAGAAGAAGTACAACTGTCACTGTTTGGAGATGACATGATACTATACATAGAAAATCCTAACGATGCCACCAGAAAATTACTAAAGCTCATCAATGAATCTGGTAAAGTTGCAGGATACAAAATTAATACACAGAAATTCCTTGCAATCCTATACACTAACAACAAAAGATCAGAAACATATATTAAGGAAACAATCCCATTTACCATTGCAATGAAGAGAATAAAATGCCTAGGAATAAATCTACCTAAGGAGGCAAAAGGCCTATATGCAGAAAAATATAAGATACTGATGAAAGAAATCAAAGACAACACAAACAGATGGGAAGTTATACCATGTTCTTGGATTGGAAAAATCAGTACTGTGAAAATGACTATACTACCAAAAGCAATCTACAGATTCAATGCAATCCCTATCAAATTACCAATGGCATTTTTCACAGAACTAGAACAAAAATTTTACAATTTGTATGGAAACACAAAAGACCTCGTATAGCAAAAGCAATCTTGAGAATAAAAAGAAAAAGAGCTGGAGGAATCAGGTTCCCTGACTTCAGACTATACTACAGGACTAGAGTAATCAAGACACTATGGTACTGACACAAAAACAGAAATACAGATCAATGCAAGAGGATAGAGAGTCCAGAGATAAACCCAAGCACCTATGGTCACCTAATCTATGACACGAGAGGCAAGAATGTACAATGGAGAAAAGACAGCCTCTTCAATAAGTGGTGCTGGGAAAACTGGACAGCTACATATAAAAGAATGAAATTAGAACACTCCCTAACACCATACACAAAAATAAACTCAAAATGGATTAAAGACCTAAATGTAAGGCCAGACACTATAAAACTCTTAGAGGAAAACAGAGGCAGAACACTCTGATATAAATCACAGCAAGATCTTTTTTGACCCACCTCCTAGAGTAATGAGAATAAAAACAAAAATAAAGAAATGGGACCTAATTAAACTTAAAGCTTTTGCACAGCAAAGGAAACCATAAACAAGACGAAATGACAACCCTCAGGATGGGAGAAAATACTTGCAAACGAAGCAGCTGACAAAGGATTAATCTCCCAAATATACAAACAGCTCATGCAGCTCAATATCAAAAATACGAACAACCCAATCCAAAAATGGGTGGAAGACCTAAATAGACATTTCTCTAAGGAAGACATACAGATGGCCAATGAACAGATGAAGAAATGCTCAACATCACTAATTATTAGAGAAATGTAAATCAAAACTACAATGAGATATCACCTCACCCCAGTCAGAATAGCCATCATCACAAAATCTACAAACAATAAATGCTGGAGAGGGTGTGCAGAAAAGGGAACCCTCTTGCACTGTTGGTGGGAATGTAAATTGATACAGCTACTATGGAAAGCAGTATGGAGGTTCCTTAAAAAGCTAAAAATAGAACTACCATGTGACCCAGCAATCCCACTACTGGGCATATACCCTTAGAAAACCATAATTCAAGAAGATGCATGCACCCATTGTTCATTGCAGCACTATTTACAGTAACTGGGACATGGGAGAAACCTAAATGTCCATCAACAGAGAAATGGATAAAGAAGATGTGGTATATATATATACAATGGAATATTACTCGGCCATAAAAAGGAATTAAATTGGGTCATTTGTAGAGACATGGATGGACCTAGAGACTGTCATACATAGTGAAGTAAGTCAGAAAGAGAAAAACAAATACCATATATTAACGCATATATGTGGAATCTGAAAAAATTGGTATAGACAATCTTATTTACAAAGCAGAAATAGGTACAAAGTTGGGGGGGGGGTGAATTGGGAGATTGCGATTGACACATATATACTATTGATACTATGTATAAAATAGATAACAAATGATAACCTAGTGTATAGCAAGGGAACTCTACCTAGTGCTCTCTGCTGATCTAAATGGGAAGGAAATCCAGAAAAGAGGGGATGTATGTATACATATAGCTGATTCACTTTGCTGTACAGCAGAAACTAACAGTTTTAAAGCAACTATACTCCAATAAAAATTTTAAAAAAAACAAAAAAACCTGCTGTTGCAGTCCTCCTCCAGGCCTCTGGCTTTCTGTGGCCTCTGTTCTCTGGGGCTATCCTGTTTAGAACATAAGGAAATTGGCCCACTCCGAAACTGAATACAAAGGAGCAAGGCCCCTTCTTTGCTTAATGTCCCCTGGCCCAGACCTTCTGACCCTAAATATCCCTTTCCTTCTTCTCACTACCTGCAGGAGAACAGAGACTCTGTGAGAGACCCTCGGGAGGAAGCGACACCCTAACTCCACCCACCATCTGCCCCCAATGCGTAGCAATTCCTATTTAAAAACTCAGTCCTTGACTCAAAGGGAGGTTTGTGAGCTCCTGCCAAGAGCTGTAAATATTTCAACATGCCTTGTTTCCTTGAATGTATATGACCTGGGATCTGGCCCCTCCTCTCCCTGGGCTCCTAGAGAATTGAGGAACAAAGAAAACACAGCCAGTCCTTAGCTACAGGATACCCGGGTAATACTGCAGAAGAATACAGAGGAGAGATGGGGAAGAGATGGCGTGGGGAGGTGGAAGGTGGGGAGGAGGGGTTGATTCCTCTTCCAGAAATATTTAGAGAAAGGTGTAGCAGCTCACTTTCTAGGAGCTGGAAAAGGTTACTGGATGATGATGATGATGATGATAATAATAATAATAATACCAACCCCTTCACAATTTACAAATGTCTTTCACATACAGAATCTCATGTGACCCTTCATAGTCCTATAAAAGTAAATGCTGTCAATCTCACTATGAAGATGAGAACACTGAAGCCTTGAAAGGTTATGTGACTTATTCAGGCTAACCAACTAAAAAGAGACAGTTTCTCTGGCCCTTTTTTGGACCCAAGGACCATGGACTCTGGGTAGAGTAAGATGGGTGGTTAGAAGAGTATGTCATGTATCACAAGACTGTGAGACTTTTGTTTACTAAACCCTTTCTTGGTCATCTCTTTTTATCCCTTAGTCATAAGGATGCCCTGAGGCTACAGGAATGGAAAAACTCTGCAGCAGTCTTCCTTGGTAGCTGCGCCTCTCCCATCTTTAGTATGTATTAGGTGATATCTAAAGGCAGGAGTTCTGGTCTCATACTCTCTGGGTTCAAATCTTGGCTCTGCTATTATTTGCTATATGAGCTAAGCAAGCTACTTAACTTCTGTGCATCTTTCTCTTTATCTGTGAAATGGAGGAAATAATAGTACCTACCTCATAGAGTTGTTCAGAATTTAAATGGGTTGGTACATGTAAAGTGCTTAACATAATGCCTAGCACAGAATTAATTGCTAAATGCTAAATAAATGTTAGCAATTTCTATTGTTATTATTACTATTATTATTATTATTATTATTAGGGTGCTTGATGGAAGCAAGAAGCTAAATGTCAAAGAAATAA